>NC_069103.1:4737134-5040593 GCF_947172395.1 Bicyclus anynana | reverse complement strand
GGATTTTGTTGAGGACTGGATTAATGAGGTCGCGAACGAATTTGCGGGCATCCGCTAGTATATTATCAATAAATAGCTTAGATAAACACCTAGTTTTATTTTTACTTTTCATTTCGAATATGAGGAAAATAAAACTATTTTCCTCATATTCGAAATGATAAGTAGAGTGTTTAACACTCGCACTAAATGCCTCGGGGATTTATTCATTCCACCATCGGTTAACAATCTACTGTTCCATCTTTTAACGCAGTTATTTCAACTTCACAAACAGAATTTTATTTATAACTAGCGGACGTCCTTAGAAACTCGACGTAAACTTTCAACTACCCCTACCCTACCCTACCCTATTCCTACCCTACCCCTACCCTACCCCTACCCTACCCCTACCCCTTTTTCTAATTTTCCGCGCAATTTTTAAAAAAAAAATTTAAAAAAAAAAATTTAATTTTGTTTTTCTTAAGAACCTTCTTCTGACAATAACAAATACATCAACAAAAAAATAGTGAAATCGGTCGAGCCGTCCACGCGTGATGGCGTGACCAAGGGTATTGATGATATTGTATGGTCTTCACTAAAAAGTGCCATAATTAAAGTATTAATTTCGACCAACACTACAATGAAGTACTAAGATATTGACCTCGCTAGCTGATTTTATAAAGTTTCTATTACGAAAATTGTTTATAAAGAAACTGTTTTCTTAAACTGCGTCTAAAAACTGAATAAAACCAAATTTGTACAGTGTAATTGAATTGAAACAAATATTACTAATACTATATAGAGGTAAAGTTTGTATTATTGTAGAGAGTAATCTCTGGATCTACTAAACCTAGAAAACCTACTTCTTTTACTACTAGAAAGCCACGTGATCTGTGAGTGTCATAGGCTATATTTTATTCCCGTGTTCTCACGGGAGCCTACGCGTTATTTGTGAATCACATAGGTTATATTTTTTCCCCGGGTTTTCGCGGGAACGGGAACTAAGCGGATGAAACCGCGGGGCGACTAGTCTATACTAATATTATGAAGCTGAAGTTTTGTTTGTTTGGTTGAACGCGTTAATCTCAGGAACTACTTATTGGTCCGATTTGAAAAATTCTTTCAGTGTTGGATAGCCCATTTATCGAGGAAGACTATATTATCCCCGTATTCCGACGAGAACGGTAACCACCACTATTGGTTTTATAAAAATAACGATCTTTTAATTTTGAAACACCAATAAACAAATGCCGTTTTATTTATATATTTTGTATTTCATATTTGAATATAAACACTTCGAGGAGTTTCTCAAATTTGCAAATTTTAAAATTCAAAAATCATAAAAGTATCTCTATTTCAGTAACAAATTGTATAGTTTCATGATAATATTTTTATTTTTGCATTCATGAGTTTAGCGGTTAAATGTTATAATTTGTTATGCACTATAAATAAATGACTACTATTATTATGTAGGTATGAAATATTGTGTATAAAATTGAAATATCGTATTATTTAGCGTTTTTAAACTATCACTGCAACTGGTTACTATAATCTTCATATGTAATACTGAATACAGCCGACGCCCCGCGGATTCACCCGCGTAGTTTTCGTTCCCATGAGAATATGGGGATAAAATATAGCCTATGATACTCACAAATAACGTAGCTTTCTAGTGATAAAAAATAATTAAAAATCGAAACAGTTGATCCAAAGAACCGTTTATTACCACAAACTTGACCTACCCTTTCAACTATTTCACCTTCTATTTTTACTTTCGCGAAAAAAAGTAGATTATGTTTCGCTCCAACTTTCGATTTATACCTACAAAAACTTATCAAAATCGGTTCAACGGCTTTGCAAGGTCTAGAGTCTATACCTCGCCTGTCTAAGCGTAGGCCTGTTTGCCTGTCTATACTATAGACAGACAGACAGGCTACGAGTATATCCATGCATGGATAGAGGTTACAGCAGTCATTGCATCAAGTAAAGTTCTTTGTACTTACAATGCATTACGTTTGAGTCGCTTATTGTGACATCGAGAGACATCCTAATGTTGGACATACCTATAGTATAGTACCTTACACATAAGGGAAAACCTATATCATACCTAATCAGCAAAGGCGTATATCACCAGCACCAGTAACATTTTTTCCATTAATTGGGGAATTACTGATTTCGCCACCGCAAAAATGAGATTTGCATTCTGCACCATACCTACCAATTTTAAAGGAAAAGTTGTCGCGAAAATTTCATAACAGAAAAACCCATAACCTAATGATAATTATTGTTTACAGCCTACGTGATTAGAACCTTTATGATTTGCAGCAAAATAAAAACGAGTTAGCTTATTATTTATTTATGTACATTGTACACATGAAAATGGGAAAACCTTTCTTCGAATCTAGAACCGAATACTTTACGACCCTTTGGGTCTAACTTAACTGTAAGATAATAATTATCATCATCATATCAGCTGATGGACGTCTATTGCAGAACATAGGCCTTTTGTCGGTCACGGTCCAGCCTCCCTAGCCAAGTGGTACGTCGATTCTTTATCTACGATCGCTAACGCTTCGAAAACTAGAAAAATTTATGGGAATGACAGATCTTGATCACGTGACCTGTCGATAGCAAATGTCATTCCCATACATCATTCTAGTTTTCGAAGCGTCAGCGATCGTAGAAAGAGAATCGACGTGCCACTTGGCTAAGGGGGGCTGAACCGCCTGCATCCACCGAACCCGTCGTCAGTCCACCTGGTGAGGGGTCGACCAACACTGTAAATCGTTATCAAGCTATATTCGTCTCACTGCTGAGCTCGAGTCTCCTCTAAGAATAAGAGGTGTCAGACCTTAGTCCACCACGCTGGCCCAAAGCGGATTGGCAGACTTCACACTCGCAGAGAATTAAGAAAATTCTCTGGTATGTAGGTTTCCTCACGATTTGTAAAGGAAAACCCTTTACCGTTTGAGACACGTGATATTTATTTTCTAAAATGCACACAACTGAAAAGTTGGAGGTGCATGCCCAGGACTGAATTCGAACCCACACCCTCCGGAATCGGAGACATATGCACTGGGCTATCACTGCTCTCTCACACTGTAAATAGATAATTGAAAATATACATTTCATATTTTAGTTACATAGTAGTTATACATATAAATATATATAACTACTATGTAGCTAAATAACAAAAAAAAATAGTACGAGTAAGTAAGGTTCCTGACTTACTCGTATATGCATGTGTTAAAGAAACTGGTTCTCGTCACGCGCAAGTGGAACCATTTTGCATGTTACCGTCTTCGGGATTCCCAGCGGTAAGGATAAACAAATTCCGGTATCGATGAACGTTTTGAAGAAGACAGCAAATGAAAACTTCTCGCCGAATACTAGTAAACAATAATATAATCTATATCTATACTACTATTTACATTTATAAAGTTTGTGCTATTGTAGAGGATAAACTCTGGATCTACAGAACCGATTTTATTTTCTTTTTGCCAAGAGAAAGTTACGTTATTTGTGAGTGTCATAGGCTATATTTTATCCCTGTATTCTCACGGCGAGGAAACTATGCGGACGGAACAACGGGACGTCGGCTAATTAAAAATAAAACGCTAAATGATTTGCTAAGCGCAGAACTCAAGAACAACACGGCCATTTTGCCTAATCCTCTTTTTTTCTAAACTTACAATGTTTTTTTCTCTAAGATTATTCCTTGTGTCTTACACAAGGAATAATCTTAGAGAAAAAAAATATTAAAATTGGGAGAATTCATCTTGCAATGTTTACATAAAAGAACTCTCTTTACTCATATAAATGATTTGACTGAGCAAAATCTCTTGTAGTGGCTATGTAATATCGTTTGTACCAAATAAAAAAAAAACTAAATTCATTTATTTCGGCCGACTCTATTACCGTTCATCGCAAGGCACGCTAGAGCGGGCAAAAACACAACATTTGTTTTTCATCATCATACACTAGATATGTATGATTAAAAAAAAAATTAGTTATATTCTAACTTTGATAACTATTTACGACGGTACTAAATGTACAGATAATCCTTTAATAATCGTAATTCGCAATCGAGTAGATACGAGTATTTTGGCTGGTGGAAGACTTCGGCCGTGGCTAGTTACCGCCTTTACCGTTTTTTAGATTACATCATCAGTTACCATCAGATGTAATGCGCGGTGATTCTGATCTCTCTTTTTAGAATAGTATAAATCTTCATAGTCCATAGGTATAGGTACAAAAAAAATTAACTAAAAAAATTGCAATTGCATCCTTCTTCATTATGGGCATGGTGAATATCGGATTTTCTCCTTTTATTAGCTTCGGCTTTCGCAACATACTTAGGTATCTGTTATTTCTATGCTATTGGCAATATACTCATACATACCAAAGTATAGTTTATTGTTGTAATTAATAAAAGAAAGTTTGTTAGCTCATGCTCCTACTATAGATAAGTACCGTAGCCGGGAGTTGGGACCGTGCTGGCTTTGGGAGATAGCAGGTTTCTCGGATCTAGACCCTCAACCGCCTAAGTATAAAGTATATATTTTTTTATTTTTATCGGCATAATAAGATAAATGATATCCCCATTCGTCAGACACTTGGCTTCATGGCAACCCTTCCTAGAGACATTTGAAGTTTAAAATTTTTGACGGTCTCCGTGGCGCAGTGGTGTGCGCGGTGGATTTACAAGGCGGAGGTCCTGGATTCGATCCCCGGCTGGGATTGAGGTTTTCTTAATTGGTCCAGGTCTAGCTTGTGGGAGGCTTCAGCCGTAGCTAGTTACCACTCTACCGACAGAGATGTACCGCCAAGCCATGTAGCGTTCCGGTACGATGCCGTGTAGAAACCGAAAATGGTGTGGATTTTTATCCTCCTCCTAACAAGTTAGCCCGCTTCCATCTTAGATTACTTCCTCACTTACCATCAGGTGAGGTTGTAGTCAAGGGCTAACTTCTAAAGAATAAAAAAAATAGTTTCAAATTAAATGGTGTTTTTTGAAGGGTGCCCGCGAAGCTAAGTGACTGGCGACTGGGAATATAATTTCTTATATTATACCGAAGAAAACGTTAAGATAAAAACTCAGACCCTCAGGTCTGGATCCTTAAAACCTGCTTATTGTGCTTACTTATTGTAGGAGCAAGAGCTGAAAAGCTTTTATAAAATGGTCACGGGCTCTTAGTCTTTATAGATGCTAATACACATTGAGCCAAAGATATCTATCTCATAAAAATGTTTAATCTTTTTATGCCTTAGTCACGCCAACTTGATAACTACTATACCGACAAATCAACAATCACTTATAATATTAATGGATTATAATTTGTATGCATGATAGAAAGTTTGTGGTCCTTACAAATCTATATCTTCACATTAGAATTCTATTTTAAGTGATTTGAATTCAATACAATGTAAGGCTATAACCAAAGCTTCGAACAATACACTTACTTATTGACTTTACAAGTACAATAGGAGAGCATGCATACATAATACATAATAAAGGCACAATTGCGTACGTGTTTGTATTGTTTTACCCGACTACGGCGAAGCCAAAAGGAAGGGTAATGTGATTATGCCAGGAACACTTCTATTTTAAACATATAGGTACTCGTACGTACATGTGAGGTATATAATGGGTGCGACCACGGCTCTACCGTAACCATTTTTGTTCCTATGCATTTCTCTATTTCAATCTGAAATATTTTCTTGTTTCGTTCTTTTTAGACCCCTTTTTACGTAGTCGGGTTATAGTTTTAAACTTTATTTTTTATTACAGTCATATGTTTAACTAAGTATGTGCTTAATAATGATTCATTAAAAAACATAACCCTTCTTGCAGTCGGGTTATGTTTTTAATTAATTAATAATAAAGTTAGCGCTTAACTGCAATTAATATGAACACTATCATCTTACCCGAATCCGAACTTATCTATATTATCGAAATCCGAACTTAAAATGAACGGTTTGCGATATATTTACCTAACGTGAAAAAGCAGAAATAATATATTTTATTTACTTAAGACAAACATTGTAACAAAATGTAACAAGTGTAAATAAAGTTTTTGTAAAAACAAACGTGTTTTTTCGCTTATTCCTCTACACTGTATTTTCTTTAAGCAAGTACTATATTATTATAGCTAACTCTGAAAAATACTATATTTTTCTTAAAAAATGTTGGCAACCCTACCTACCACTAATCTACATATGAAGTTTTCTTCCAATAAATCCTACTTAATATTATAAACGCGAAAGTTTGTATAGATGTTTGGATATTTGGATGTTTGTTACTCATTAACGTCGCTACTACTGAAGCGATTTGGCTGAAAATTGAAATGGAAATAGATTTTACTCTGGATTAACACATACTTTTTATCCCGAAAAAATCCATGGTTTCCCGAGATTTGCGAAAACTGATGATTTTGATGGTATGAATGTTTGTTACTCTTTCACGCCTCGACTACTAAACCGAATTAGCTGAAATTTGGTATTCCGATATATTATAGCATGTATTAACACATAGACTACTTTTTATCCCAGAAAAATGGTTCCCGAGGGATTTTGAAAAACTAATTTCCACGCGGACGAAGTCGCGGGCGTCCGCTAGTATCAAATAAGACCTACCTACAAGATTAAAAAGAACAAAACAAAATAATTACATTCGAAGAAGCTGACAGTTCCAAAGCGTCACGACCGAACAGCCATTTGCGAATATAATTAAACATAATAACAGAACATTAGGCATTCCAATCACGATCACGGAAATAACTGAGTTTACAACATCAAAGGGGACTCCCGGGGAAGTAGTTTTGGCAGTGTTCTCATAAGTTTAACAATGCTCAAAGAGGACTAAATGAATAAGCCGGACACAGGCGAGCTGGCGACGGATCGGAGCAAAATGGGATGGGGCAAAATGGTCCTTGAAAAAATTAATCTGAGCACAATCTAAAGCTAATTTCAAGATGGAAGGGGGCTAACTTGTTAGGAGGAGGATGAAAATCCCCACCCCTTTCGGTTGGGGCTAGCCTGGCTAGTTGGCTGGTGGGAGGCTAACTAGCCACGGCTACGGCCTTAGCCTCCCACCAGACCTGGACCTTAAATGGCCCAGCCGAGGATCGAACCCAGGACCTACGTCTTGTTAATCCACCACGCATACCATTGCAAATTAAATTAAATCAAATTGAAATAAAATTAGTCTACAAAATTAAAATACAATTAACATGTCATGTTACAAATTAATTAAAAAGTATTTTATAATTTATTATTTAACACCAGATTAAAGTACTTATACAATTGTTATCAGATATTATGAATTCGTTAATGCAAAAATTACAATGTCATGATACTCGAAATATTAATTTCGCTGGTCACTCAAAGGTATTAATTCTAAATCGGGCTGTTTGACGTAAATACCCAATTAAAAAGTAATATTTTTTATTTTAATTCCACATTAAACCTAATTAATTACAATAATCTGTATTGACTATCAAAAATATTTCATTTATCTTATCAATGATGTTTTCGAAATAACTTTTCGCTTATCAAATCGATATGTATAAAATATACATCTGTCAGAAAATATTACGCATTACGTAGGTCATAAATAATGCCAAAAAGTCGAAAGCCTTTGATCAGGCTGTATTAGTAATTGTCCCATAAAGTTATTTTTTTCCCCGACTGCGTCAGAAGGAGGGTTTTTCGAACGTATGTGTGTATGTTTGTATGCGTGTTTGTATGTCCATTTCTTTGACACGCCCCACAGCCCAAACGGCTGGACGGATTTTGACAAATTATCATTGAGTTCGTCAGAACTGTGGTAGTGACATAGGCTATATAAATTTTCAAAATGGCGCACGTAAATGAAAAAAGATGGGGCGCTGTGCTATGTCAGTGACTTCTGTGACTTCAGTGACAGTGGTTCGTCTGCGGATCTCCTCATTTCTGATTCGATCACGCAGAGAAACTCCAAGCATAGCTCGCTCCATCGCCCGCTTTTATCTACATCATCATTAAATATTTTGAAACACACGTAAATTTTTTTCTTTATCATATTATACAAAAACTACATTGGCAATTTAATAAAACGTGCGTCGATTGTTTTAATCCTAAGATAGGATCTCAATAATTACGAACCTATCAGTTAAAAAGTCATCGACAGTTGTTATCGATAGTTTGAATAGCAATTAAGATTAAATCCATGATTTTCAATTAATTGCCTATCATAAGTGTATTAATCTAATATTATGAAAGCGAAAGTTTAGTCTATGTGTGTGTGTTAGTAAGGAGCAGTGGTGGCTTTAGAAGTCCCAGTAGGTCCTGGTCCTGGTCCTGAGGCGGTCAGATGTTAGAGGCGGCTTCTTGGGACGAAAAATGTGGGATTCATCATTATCAACCCATATTCGGCTCACTGCTGAACTCGAGTCTCCTCACAGAATGAGAGGGGTTAGTCCATTAGTCCACCACGCTGGCCCAATGCGGATTGGTAGACTTCACACACGCAGGGGATTAAGAAAATTCTCCGGTGTGCAGGTTTCCTCACGATGTTTTTCACGTTTGAGACACGTGACATTTAATTTCTTAAAATGCACACAACTGAAAAGTTGGAGGTGCAGGAGGCCGAGGTCATATCCACTGGGCTACACCACAGATTAATCAATTATATACAGATGGAGTGTACGGAACACGACGTTGTCGTAGCCGCTCCAAATACGAAATTCAAAAACTAATACATTCTCGAGTCAGTACGACACGAACCGTCGCATCAGTAATTTTCAATATTATTCAAGAAAAATTGCGTCTTATGTTTTTAAATATTTTAAAAACTGTTTACAATAAGTAAAGAAATACGATGGAGTATTTTTTTATTGGTAATTATTGATTATTATATTAATTTACGTAATGGGGATGATGACTAGGTTTGAATATATTGATTTTTATGATACATTCGGGTAAATAGGGTCAATGTTAACTAATTTATACATAAAAAGCAAAGATTGTCTGGATATTTGCAAAATAAATGAGATTATAAAATTTCAAAATCTATTAAAAATATTTTATCGTAATTAGATGAAAATTCATACAGTTTTAGCTTCCTTACATTAAATGTGACATTTTTTTATATATGAACTATAAGCATAAACGCACAAATAACAAAGATATTAGTAATTTTGTTTGAACGCGCATAGAAATCTAACGATCACTACATTGCCTATGACGTCATTATTTCAAGCCATTTTGTATGGGGCGTTTTTCAGGGATCCGCGGCAGCGCCGCAAATCTGACTCTTTAAATCCCTGTAGCTTCGAAAGTAATGATCGCAGATACCCTGTTCCTTTTACAAAATTGCTTTACTATTAGTATACTTTTAATTTATATACAATTTAAAAAAACTGTCATCATCCCTATTGTTGTGTTAAATTTTGAAATACAAATTATGAAAAAAGGTTGTACACGCGGTTGTCAAGGAGACGCGTGACGTTTGTTTTTTTTAATGGGTTTGACCGGCTTCAGTGCGTTGCTTGTAAAGACTCATTCTGGTTACTCTGTGCCCATTACAATAATTTTGAATAAAAACACTATCTTTTTTCTTAACTTAAAACCGTGCTGAATGTTTTACTTCAATATGCAGTTATCCCCAAAAATGTCGGCAAATATTAAAAAATCTATTGATTTTGATAAAAGACAATAAAATTAATTCTTTAAGTAGACATTACATTAGAAGTCGCTCAAGTTTACTTAGTTGGTTAATTAATTATTTATTGGCTTGGAAGAAAAATGTCTCATGACCATTGTTTGTCTCAACAAAGACAAACAATGGTCATGACCTTAGACAAAGTTGAGCAGAATATTTATATAATAAGACATATTTTTGATATCAAAGACCATTATAGTTTGGTTTAGATAATAATAATTCTGCGTACATATGGCGACCCCGCACCGGAAAGCGCAGTGTTGGCCGACCCCCCACTAGGCGGATCGAGGATATCAAGCGGGTTGCAGGGAGCCGCTGGATGCTGGCGGCTCGAGACCGTTGTGCTTGGAGGTCCACGCAAGAGGCCTGTGTCCAGCAGTGGACTTCTATCGGCTGATAAGGTAGATAAGGTAGGTAGGTACATATAGATATATGTAGATATTGTGGCAAATACTTCAAGTACCTTCTGTCTACTTCATCTTTTCCACGTGTAAGTATATTTCTGTATAGTAGGCGTCCTCATATCCACATCGTACTTATCGGACGCGTTCGTATCAAACGGATTTTAATTTTACGGTAAATCCGTCCGATACGATCCGTAGGATGCGGATCAGTGGACAGACTGGTATGACCAGAAATATAAATATATTAATATTATATATTGTATAATAATATATTTATATTACTAATAGTAATATTATAAAGCTGAAGAGTTTGTTTGTTTGATTGAACGCGATAATCTCAGGAACTACAGGTCCGATTTCAAAAATTCTTTCAGTGTTAGATAGCCCATTTATCGAGGAAGGCTATAGGTTATATATTATCCCACGGGAACGTGAACCACGCGGGTGAAACCGCCGACGTCAGCTAGTATTATTATATACAAAGAATGTTAAAATCAGTTTGATGCGATGCGTCCGATACGTACAAAGCGGATCTGTGACCTGCCTTTAGGGTGATAACGAATGATAAATAATAACAAAATAGTGTCTGGACAGTTGAGCTTACTTGGTGGATCCTTTGTATAAAAACTCAGACATTTTCGACAATTTCAAGAGGGAAACGCACTCTCACCATGCTATCTGAAAAACGCTTTAAAAAATTTAACATTTTAAAAATGCAACATAGTAAAATCTCAAAAGTAAAAAAAAAATCAAAACTCATCTCGTTTTAATTTTGAAATACAAATTATGAAAAAAGTTTGCACATGAATAAAGACTCACTCTGTATCATCTTTACTCTGTGTACCTATAATAGAAACATAAATAGAAATTGAGATTAATAAATTTAAACAGAAATTGAAATAAATAACGGAAAGCGTGTTTAAATTTTGAAAACAATGCACAATTTATTATTATGTACTAGCCGACGCCCTGCGATTTCACCCGCGTAGTTCCCGTTCCCGTGAAAATACGGGGATAAAATATAGCCTACACTCGCAAACAATGTGGCAGTGGTAAAAAAATCCTAATCGGTTCAATAGATCTAGAGATTACCCCCTACAATACCACAAACTTCACCTCTTTAAATAGTACCTAATCTATACTAATACAGTAGAACCCGTATAATACGATTTCACAGGGACCCAACTAAAAACGCGTCTTAGACGGGAAAACGTCTTATGCTAGCCACAAACGGTCAATTATTCTCACGTTTCTGTATCATCCACGACTATAATTGATCGTGTGTTGGTCACTGCGTACATGACTTGTATAGTATGCCGCGTGGGCACTGCTGTTTGCTTTTCAGAAACGTGAGAATAATTGACCGTTTGAGGCTAGCATTACGGAATATGGTATATGGGATATGGGTGGGGGATAGTGAAAAATATAACGACTAATGTAGACACACATAGTTATAAATATTAGTGTATTTGGTGTAAAGACTACCTAATTATGCTACTTGAAGTAATCACTTATTCTGGTATGACAAAAAGATTTTGATGCATAAGCAATTACGAAATTTTCAATTAAATTTTACTTTTACAGTGCGTCTTTAATATTTTCAATTTAGAATTGCATCATGTCAGGGTCAGGCTCGTTTGCTGTCAGGGTATTTCAGTTCTTTAAAATATCATGTATTACCCTTGTCCTGCAACCTTGTTTAAGGACCTTTATGATGTCCTGATCTATCTGTTGTAATTTATTTGTCGCATTTGGAATTACACGCATGTGACATGTAGGCGTATTAAACGAGATGACGAATCAAATTAAGCGTTAGGAAATATATGAAAACATGTCTCAAGTTGTAGGGAATTTAAAATGACGTCATAAGCGAGAAATCGTTTTAAGCGTGATCGTCTTAAGAGTGTGCAATATGTAATTTGGCGGTTACAAATGGTTCTGGATCTCAGATTCGGGAAAAGTTAGGAGCCTGATTAAAGTAAAGTGTTAGCTTCGTTATGACTATACAGAATACACAATTTGTAAAACTTTTCTCGATAGTTTATTTTTTGAAAAATACATGTTTTGCTCACATTTTGCTTTCAATCTCAGGAAAAGCAAACTTATTTTCTTAAATTTTTGTTTTGTATAGAAAATTATATATCTTGAACCATTGGCCATTTTGTTTTTCGTTATGTTGTTTAATTTACTTGCAATTAGGTAAAAATGGTTTTAGCGCTCACGTCATAAAATTTGCGGCGCGCGTCAATCGCCCCGTGCTTTTCACTCACGTGAAAGTCATAATTCGGCGTCTCGCTTGCGCTTCGAATTTTATCCATATCGTACCTACGCGCTGCGAGCTCTTAAGCGGGCTCTACTCTATTACTTTGTAATATTAATATAGATTAGGTAGGTAGGTACTTTTACTTAAGACGGCAACAAACTTACAATTGTATAATAACTTACTTATCGAGTACCTAATTAAATCATATCTTTATTGACAATCGTAAACATACGGTATTACGACTAATGATAATATTTCACGTGTTTTTTTAATGACTTTACCCGTCTTTAGACAATGAAACCTTGGTCTAACAAAATAATTTATAATACGATCGCTAATAGGTAACTAGATACTTTAGATATTATAAAATATATTTCATCCTAACACCTGTAGGCACAGAATACAATATGTTAGGGGAGGAACCCCAAAATAAATAAGGGTTTAATTAGGACAAATTAATTTAATTAAAAAATTAGGCTAAAACTATTAGGGTTCTTCGTTGACTACGGAACCCTCAAAATATGAAAAATCAAATATTCTTTCAAAAAATAAAGTACAAACTTTGCTATACCTATTAAGATCCGATGTACGAAACAAATACGACGGGTATTATGCTACAGGAAGTATAAGATGTTGTCAACTAGTACAAAAAAGTAATTAAATTTCCCCCTCACAACCCCCTCCCGACATTAGGGATGATGATAGTTTTTTTAAATTGTATATAAATTAAGAGAATGCTATTAGTAAAGCAATTTTGTAAAAGTAACAGGGTATCTGCGATCATTACTTTCGGAGCTACAGGGATTTAAAGGGTCAGATTTGCGGCGCTGCCACGGACCCCTGAAAAACGCCCCGTACGGTACGATTTAATGAAATCGTAGGTACATAACGATCGTTAGATTTGTATGGGCGTTCAAACAATATTACTAATATCTTTGTTATTTACGTTTATAGTTCATATATTAAAAAATGTCATATTTAATGTCAGCTAAAACTGTATGAATTTTTATCTAATTACCTACGATAAAAGTATTTTTAATAGATTTTGAAATTTTATAACCTTATTTATTTTGCAAATATCCAGACCATCTTCGCTTTTTATGTATAAATTAGTTAACATTGTACAACATTGTACAATGTATAAATTAGCTAACATTAACAACAGCCTTCTGTCACAGGAGTGTACAACTCTTAAAAGAAGACTCTAGCCTTTAATTATTTGTTATTCGATTGATGTTACTGAAATAAACTATTTTTATTTTTTATTTATTTACAACATAACACAACCTTATTAACCCGAATGTATCATAAAAATCAACATATTCAAACCTAGTCATCATCCCCATTATAGCACAACTACTGTAAATTCAGCCAATAAGATTAAATACCATAAAGAGTAAACCGTGTAATCTAAACCATAAATGCTAAGCTGTTTTATAGCTATAATCTGAATTTTAATAATTATTTATAACACAATCCTCTAAACACACGTATCTACTTGAAAAGTATCTTTAAATCCACCTATCTATTTACGTACTATAATCTACATATTCGCATATATCAGCAGACTAATCGAGATAACGGCTTCGCTTATCATCCGCTATTAACGACTAACGAAAGCGTTAGATACGTTAAGGCAACTGCTGTTAGCGTAAATAACGACATTATCGCATTTTCTACTTCGATATGCTCCGATAAGTGCACAATTTTCCGCATTTAAGAATGTGCTATTACAATACAATATATACCTACAATATTTAATATATTTTATCAGTAAGTTACCTTGAAGATGAAGGTTAGTTTTCACAACTGCGTAAATATATTTTTTGAAAATGTT
This sequence comes from Bicyclus anynana, assembly GCF_947172395.1. Classification (NCBI taxonomy): domain Eukaryota; kingdom Metazoa; phylum Arthropoda; class Insecta; order Lepidoptera; family Nymphalidae; genus Bicyclus; species Bicyclus anynana. The sequence goes on along the minus strand of NC_069103.1, from coordinate 5,026,410 downwards.
TACTCTGGCCTTCGATTCGGAGGGCACAGGTCTAAATCCGGTCCTTAGAATGCTCCTCTAACTTTTCAGTTGTGTGCATTTTAAGAAATTAAATATCACGTGTCTCAAACGATGAAGGTAAAACATCGTGAAAAAACCTGAAAATTTTCTTAAATCTCTCTACGTGTGTGAAGTCTGCCAATCCGCATTGGGCCAGCGTGGTGGACTAAAGCCGTACCCCTCTCATTCTGAGAGGAGACTCGTGCTCCACAGTGATACCAGCAATCTTACTGAAAACATGTGCCCCCGAGTTGTCTCCTGCACGGCTATTCTCTACCGATGTTATGTATAACTCGCAAGTTTCGCTTTCACCGCTATCTTTCTCATTCTATAGTATCGTGGTAAACAGAGAGAGATAGAGGTGAATTCGAAACTCGCACTTGCGAGTTATAAAAATATCGTTACAGAATAGCCTAGCTGTTCTAACTCGCCAGTTCCGTCTCTCCCTTAAATCTGCTCAGGTTCCCAAGGCTTGTGAGTTTGCTAATGTACAACCAATACCAAAAAAGGGAAGCCGTGCCGACCCGGCAAATTACAGACCTGTTACAATTTGCAATCACTTCCATGCTTTGTAAAAGTATTGAACAACAGGCTCCTGGCACACCTCGACTCGAGATCCTCGAGCAAAATGATATCATAAATAAAACTGATCGTGTGTTGGTTAGTCGATAAGTTTTATTGGATGTCACGCCGTTAGCGCTGCAGGCATGTGGGCTTATTGAATAGTGGGTGGCTAGCATTATATGTATAGATGTAAATTATTTTAAGTACCTACTCATAGAACTTACCGACCTTCGTTATAATAACCAATTTGTTAATAATTATTTTATCTTGAGACTTTGTGTGTTATATAAAATCAATGCTAATTAGTTGAAGATGGAACTTCGAAGGCAAGTTGATTCTCTGATCACTTGACCTTCATTCTATCTGCGATCTCAAAAAAATATTTTATAGGTAACTTTTTAAATATGAATAACTATTTACCTAGTAGCGAACTCCCGCGACTTCGTCCGCGTGGAATTCACTTTTCACAAATCCCGCGGGAACTATGGATTTTTCCATGAGATTTCAATAAAGTCGACACCAATTTACTCGGTTTCCCGAGGATGACAGCTGATTAGGTTTCGATCGGTACTCGAAAAACTGATTTAAAAGAAATTTTTGAAATTTTTGTTTTTGAGATATGTATCTCAAAATCTATTGATCGGTTCAAATGCAATGCACGGAAGCACTGAGATTGAATAATGGGATTGAAAAATCCTATTATTTTATCTCAATGTTTCGCTCTGGACGTCCGTCTGTATCGTAAATCGAGATCTTAATTATTATGTAGTATATATATATATTAAATGTAGTTTTCGATCGTCGGCAATAAATAAAAAAAAATGCGCATCGCATTCGAATTGCGTTACGGCGCCAATGACCTCTCCCTTCTCAACCAAAACAAAAGTGAGGGTATTTTCAAAAATGTATGACACTCCGTTAGACGTTAGGCTACAAATTTTTCCATAGACTTAGAACAACTAGACGTAGCCATAGCGTGGCCGCCCGTGAGACAGCCTTAGTAAGGTTATAAGTGTGCGTGTGTATTATATTATTATGTACACTGTATCTATGAATTTTTCAAATGTCTATACTATGTAGGTAGGTGGTACCTACCTACGAACATGTGATGCTAGTGGTGATAAGAGTGACCCAATTTTTGGAATAAATGTTTTTTAGTTTTTTTCTTTCGAACACCATAAAAAGACGGTATTTTAGGGCTAAATAAATATTTTTTAAACTGTTTATTTCATTCATTGTTAGTTTACCGCCATCTATTGGTGAGTAGTGCAAATATATATATTTTTTTATTATGAAACGGTTTCGAATTCTTCTTATTTTATCTAAAAAATATACATTGTAGCATTAAATTGAACTAATAACGTTTCAATCATATTATTAATAGTTTTTATTAAACTGACGCGTTTAATAAAACTTTACTTGTTTTTCTACTATAAATACTAAAAAAACTAGATTCTAAAACATGAATTATTTAAAAAAAAAGTATAGTTTTGTAGCTCAGCAATAGATGTCACTACCAAACTCATGAAAGTTAAAACCTAAAACCGCAACCTCAGAGGAATTCTTTCAAATGTCGTTTGATTCATGATCGTATCGTAGTAGTTTACGTCATCATCATTCATTCATTCAATGTTTCATATTTTTTGACAGTTATTTATTTATTATTTCTAAAAAACTGCGCTAATTACTAATTATAAAAGAAACAAATACAAAGGTGTCATTAACTTAGTTTATATATTACCAAGACTCTTTGTTAATGAAACTTATACGCGCATGACAATCACAGAAAAATTCAATGCGCATAGTCAAAACATTGCGCATTTCGTAGGCTAACCTCACCGAGTCGATATACCGATTACCGAGGGTTTGTGGCTAGCAGAGAAAGCCTTTCACTGCACCTTAGTGCTATATTTTTGTGCTTAGTGTGAGTGCTAAGTGACTTCAAGAGGATTTTCTCCCAGTAAACCGCCTACCATAAAATTACAAGTAAGTTTTACATATTATTTTCTCTGTATTGTCACATTATGTGTAGGTAATCAATAATTTGTTGATTAAATTGACCTTTACTTTATTTTTTCATTAAGTAGAGAACAATTGATTAATTTTTTACCGGTCCCAATAAAATGACGTCATAAGCTGATTAAGCAATGTATCGTCATAAACTATTTTTGCATTGGAAAAGGAATTTTGCAAAACGCCTTCCTTTTTTAATAGCTTTATTACACTTTTTATAATACAATTTCCTTCCAAAAAGTCCTAGTGAGTATACTTGATATGCCATCAGTAAAATTCCAAACACTTTCCAATAGTGGATTTACTCACTTTCTCACTCACTGTTTTCTTTGTGAATTTAATAAATTACCTTTCTCTCTCATTTATTTGTCCTTATTTTAATTTTTAAACAATGTTAATAAAATACAAAACGTACATTATTATAAATTTAAAATAAATCAACCCTCCACCTGCAGGACATTTGAGTTCCCAAGCAACTGATGGTCAGGGCTCCAGAGATATCTGTTTTTATCTCATTTATTTATTTACTGGTTAGTTTTATTCATTTTACCCAATGCTTGGAAAATATGAAACACTTGAAAAAAATCCAACCCACAGTTAGGACTTGTTAGTTGGGACTCCAGATTGAAAAATATGCTTACAATATATGCTGTCTCAAGGATTACAGCCAGACCTGACTTGATTACAAGTAAAAGTTTCAAAGAAGCTTCGCTTGTCTAGTCTGTGTTCAAATGCATTGCTTCCATGCAAGTTGGTGGTTGGCAAGGTTCTGTATACCTCAACTTAATAGATGACATTTTAAAATATGAACAATTTCATACAAAACCAAATATTGTCTGGATGTTTTATTATAGATTTCAAGATTTATAGATTATAGAAACAAGTTTAAAGATTTCAAAATCAATTAAAAATCTTTTATTGTAGTTACTTAGATGAAAAATCATACATTATTAGCTTCCTTACATTTAACGTGACATTTTACATTATGAAGTTTATGACATAAACACACAAATAACAAAGATATTTGTAATTTTGTTTCAATGTCCATATAAATCTTACTATCTCTTGTAGCGACAATGTGTTGTGTAATTCCTTCGTGCCATTTATTAAGGAGCGTTTAGCAATGTAACTATCTGTGGCAGCACTGCAAATATGACCCTTTTAATTTATGTAGCCCCAGAAAATCATGATTGCATATCTAGGGCAATTTTGTAGAAGTGTCAGGGTATCCCTATTTTTTGGGCATAATTGCTTTAGTATTAGCATACTCTTAATTTATATACAATTTAAAAAGTGTGATTTTACTTATTGAAGTACTATTTTGAAGCATTTTAGAATTAAATATACATAATTATGACTGTATCTCATATGAAAATGGTAACTAACCATTTTTATCTTAATTTAGGTCATATTTAGTAATACTCATTAATAAGTTAATGTATCTGCTTTAGCAATAGCCTTCAATTTAGCTGGTGGGAGGCTTCGGCCGATAGTTACAAAATTCTCAGCATCTTGGAGTAAATCCTCTGTAGTGACTCTGTTTAAAATAGAGGCTGTTCCTGATCTGGATCCCTTATATCGAGATAGATTTTAGTCATATGTATATGAAAAGTTTGGATTAAATAATCAATCCATGTTTGTTCTCAAATTTGTTGTCAATCTCAAATTTTCCCATTTACAGTACATTTTAATAAATTGCATATGTGGAACTGATTTTTTGATGTGTGATTTTTCTCCATACAGTGAATAGGCATTTGACCTCTGATATGGGATTTGCACCTCATTCTACTTTCTGTGGCTCATGATGGCATATATCATGGTAAAAGTGACCAGTGTCAATATATACTAATATTATAAAGAGGTAAGGTCTGTGGTATATGTAGGGGGTAATCGCTGGATCTACTGAACCGATTTTGAAAATTCTTTCACCACTAGAAAACCACGTTATTTGTGTGTGTCATAAGCTAATTTTATCCCCGTATTCTCACGGGAACGGGACCTACGCGTCGGTTAATCTTATATATATGAGCCTTGATTTGCCCAGTCAAAGATGTTATTTAAGCATGTTCACAGCTTCCAGCTAACTTGTAATGGATCTCATGGATACCAACTGATTGCCTTGGCGTATCTAGGATTATTTACTAGGGTGGCCCTGGCCCCCTTCATCAAGTCTTATTAGTATCATAATAGAAATCCATATCGGTAGCCAAGAACCCTAAGGCGGGCACAGATCGATTCTAGGGTGGGCACGGCCCATCTGGACCCCCCCTCCTAAATACGCCTATGACTGCTTGACAAAAGTAACAAAAAAACTATGTCTTCTGCCTCGTAAAGTCAATATTTTGTTAAATAACGGTTATATGTACTTATAGTGCATATCCTAGTTAAAATCCTAGTACACTAGCACAATCCTCGAAAATAGAATAATTACGAGCACGTTATCTCCCTCGTGATCTATTTTCTCCATTTTATGATTGAAGCGGTCATAGTGGAGCAACGAGGCGCGGGTCAAGGGGTCTCATCTGACCCGCTCGAGTTTTAAAAATACGTAGGTACCGAAAAGATTATTTTGGGTCTGGTGATTTCATATTTTTTTAGATTATGTTTAATAGCAGATGCTGGCTGGCTTATAGTCAGGGATAAGTAGAAAATTTTTTACAACTGACTACTATCCAGTTAATTTTTCGTAAGTAGCTTCATCTCGATGATGAGTTACCAGGAAACGAAAATTTCTGAGCGTCGGTACGAGATAATGTATCACACAATTTGTAGGACATTGTGGCTGTTAAGTTGGTTGTTGTATGTCCTACAAATTGTGTTTTCACACAGATACGTTTTTTAATAAACATTAGTAGATCTTTTTTTTAATTTGCCGGGCGATTTCGGTCGCTAATGAATTAGCCCAACTCTAGATTAAGCAACAGATGAATCATCAGTAAATTAGTAAACACGTTGCAAAAAGATTAACGGAATAATAGCGAGCTTACTTTGTCTCCCACGCCAAACATTGACTTGTGCGTACCTATAGTGGTTTGCATACAGATTGCAATCATCATTTTGAAAAATAAACTGTGAGTCAGAGTATGGTAACGTAATATGCATTAATAAATTAATATTACTAGTGTCAATAGTTTTTATAATCTGTACAAATCCGTTTAGAACAAGCAGGGCCGACCCGTCCTTACGGCGAACGGAGCAGTCGCTCCAGACGCTACAGACGGTACTGCGCCTGATTTTCAATTGGTCACCCCAGAGTATGGTCGAGATCTTCGCGTTTCATTCTTTCTTTACTCTCATAATTTGGTGTAGGTATCTGCATATTATTAGGAGCGCCATAATTAGATCTCGCTCCATTTTAAAATTTACTTCGGGCCGGCGCTGAGAGCAAGTAGACCAGGCACTGTGCAGATGTGAGTATGCAAAAATCGAGAACCGCATTATAGTGGACTCTGAAAAGCATGCAGATTGGATACTTCATGTTGCTAGGAGGTTTGTTGGTCCATTCTTTTGTCATACAACAAAGTGGGTAGTCGAGTATATGGACTGAACAAATAGTTTGTATCAGTTTTATTAAAAAATCCAATTTTTTCACCATGATATTATCACACTGATCTATTTAAAAAACCCAAGAAAGTTAAAAACAAGCATTTTAAAAAATGTATCCTCTCCGAAACTACTGGTTAAATTCAATTGAAACTTGGCACAATTCAAAAGAAGGTCAAAAAAATCGAGGAGGATGGATTTTTGTGTACGACTTTAAAGTAGGCCAATAAATGTATGTCACTCCTCACACCAATATGAAGATTAGCGTTGGAAAGTAAAAGTCTTAAGCCTTAGCTGTGACCTTACCTGTCACGCTACGCTACCAAACGTGCCATGTCTAGGCCTTTTCAAGATTACGCTCAAACACGCAGATGTATTACTAACTGTTAGGTAATTTATCGCGTATAGTTTGTAATAATGTCAAAAAAATTTGCTTCCAGTTTAAGTTAACACGGCGCTTAATATGTCAAAGGTTTGATAATTTACTTATTAGACTATTTTTTTTTTTTATTTTCCGCCGCAATTTAACTAGGCAACTAGGATATTTGCAATATTTATAATTTATTTATTATCCACAATAAATAACAGATGAGGGTATATATTTCTTATGCCGGATCTTGTACTATAATGTATGGTACGGTCCAGACTTTCATGCTTTGGAGCGTTATTATTACGGCTTAAACTTTGACCGCGGTTTTGCAAACACGTTTTCAAAATCCGCCTTATCACAGAAGACGAAGCTACTAAGCGCCACAGTAGCGGGTAGTTGGGGGTTAGACACATAAGTCTCAAACGGTGAGCGATCTGTGAGACCGCGCGTCCATATTAGGTTCAGAATTGTTTTACTTAGGCGTTAATTAAACTATTTTTATAGTATTAATCGATAAACCAGATGGCTCACTTGATGGTAAGTAGAAAACCGTCGCCCATACATAAAGCAAAACTTTGCAGGACATGAAGAACATGTCCTGCGAAGTCCATCAACCTAAGCCTCATGTTTTTTGTTTTTCTTTTTTTTTAATATTGTATAAGTAATAATAACCAGTGCACAGTAAAACAGAGTGTGCTTTGTGTTGCATTATGGTTAGGCTTTATTTAAATATGTATTTTGTAGAATAATAAAAAATAAATCAAATCAAATCAAAAATCATTTATTTCAAGTAGGCTCAGTTTACAAGCACTTTTGACACGTCAGTTGACTATTTGTAAAGATTTTACCACCGGTTCGGAAGGCAGGTTCTGCTGAGAAGATACCGGCAAGAAACTCAACAGTTGCTCTTTTGAAAAAGTCATACAGTATTATAATTTACAATTGATAACAATTACTGTTTACATTTCTTATAGTTTTACTTCCTGTGTGAAGGTGGAAGCTGATCCAACGGCCTCCAAGCATCTTTATCATTAAGGAACTCATCAATGTTGTAGTACCCTCGACTAAGTAAATGTTTTTTAACACATTGCTTAAAGCTATGCATTGGCAGGTCCATCACAGTCTTGGGGATCTTATTATAGAAGAGTACACCCAAACCTACAAAAGATTTTTTTACTCTTTGGAGACGATATGCAGAAATAACTAACTTATGCCTGTGTCTAGTAAGACGTGGGTTTAAATCTCCTGCATAATATAATGTGCCTTTTTTAACTCGTAACATTGTACACACATATTTGGTTGGGAAAGGGGAACAGTTAATATTGCTGTTTAATAAACGATAACTTAAAACTAATTGCGGTAGAAATAGCCTGTGCACACTAAACATTTTAGAAGCAGTGTGCGGTCCTAGGATTCTCTATGTTTAAATTTCAAATCCAAACCTACAAAATTTAAAATTCAATTGGCTAACCGGCAATTCTACTATATTATGTACGAGTTGAGCCACTCCTTGCTTTGCCACATAATTTATTAGGCAAGCCAACTAAAGCTGAAATACCTTATTTAGATTCTAATCTCAACTGAACAGCAAAGCTGTGATATAAAAATGGAATACCTGTTGAGATGGAAAATTCCTTGTATCTCTTGGTAAAACTCATATCATGAAGTATTCGTCGAGTAAATATTGTTGCACCTGATATTGTTATAAACACGTAGGTTATTGAAATGTAGATGATGACGCAATCTATGTGACTTAAACAAAACACACTATATCAGTGAGGTTTTCAGAAACATCACATGATGATTAAATAAAGATTTGTTGGCAGATCGTCACATTATTTTCTAAAATACAAAAAGCTCATTCACGGGAATACGTTTTATAATATACCGCGAATACATACAGAAGCGAGTATGGAATGGTAATTTTTAAGGGGCCTATTTATAGATATACTTTCCAACTTTCAAGGTCTACTTTACGCAATAGTGGCATTAAAGTTAGCTATTCTTTCAGTCCATTATATTAAACATCGAGAATTTCCAGACGTAACTACCCAAATGATAACCAATGGTTACCTAAACCAACAAGATTCGCGGATGCGATTACAGGAAATCCGTCACCAATATCATTATCCATCATATCAGCCGATGGACGCCCACTGCAAAACATAGGTTTTTTTTTTATTCTTTACAAGTTAGCCCTTGACTACAATCTCACCTGATGGTAAGTGATGATGCAGTCTAAGATGGAAGCGAGCTAACTTGTTAGGAGGAGGATGAAAATCCACACTCCTTTCGGTTTCTACGCAACATCGTACCGGAACGCTAAATCGCTTGGTGGTCTTTGTCGTTAGGGTGGTAACTAGCCACGGTTTAAGCCTCCCACCACCCAAACTCCCACCAGTTTTTTGTAGGGACTTCCAAACAACAAACATCACGGTCCTGAGCAACTTGCATCCAGCGAATAATTCGAATTGAATCTCGTCACAATTATAACACACTCTAATAGTGAAAAGCGCGAAATCTTTTACTATGTGTGTGGTAACGAGACTGTTGTTTTTAACTGCAATTTAAAGAGCACGCAAGGGCAATGTATCAAAAATAATCATATGAAGATGGAACGTGAAAAAAATCTATATATACAGAATATTCCCCTTAATGGCCAACACGAGTGGATCGAAAGTTCTATGTTATCTAAATTGTTGTTGGCAACGCGCCAGAATTGCCAATGACATGTAACCAAACGCCCCCATACATAATGCTCGAAAGTATGGAACGTCTAGACCGTACCATACGTTATAGTACGAGATCCGGCATAAAAAATATGTACCCTCATCTGTTATTTATTAAGGATACTAAATAAATGATAGAAAATATTTACTTTAACACATTGCAAATAGTTATTTGAATTGCGGTGGGATAATATCAAAATTAATTAAATTTTTAATAGAATTTAGCTAATCTACTTCCCCTATTCGTACACAAAAATCGTACCACCGTATCCAACAGAATTGAAAACGTAAAGATTGCCTGTTTCACCACTGCTACTGTGGGGTTGCCAGGTATTAACAGGTAGTAAATTTAATTTACATCCTTTATTTATACCCTCATTAGTTACTTAAGCGTCTAACATGTGAAATGAAAGCTTATTTTAGGCTTAGTTTTACTCTTATTAAGTTGATTTAGATCAAGTTCATGATTTCCTAGACTTTGTAAGTAAAATGTGTCTGGCCTCAATTTAACTTAGCAACCCTTTTGCAATGTGTCATTGTGAATATTATCTATCATTTACTTATTTCTTATTACTAATAAATAGCAGATGAGGTATATGTTTCTAATGCCGGATCTTACATCATTATATAGTAAGCGACCAAGTTGGCGCATAACGAACTATCTTGAACACTAAACAAGTTGAACTTGTGCGAGCCACGAGTAAGGGAGGAAACCGCGGGGGTGGTGCGCGCGTCTATCGATTTTACCCCGACGTACCATCGCCCTGTCTCGCTGAATGCCAAGATTATACCATACGCTATTTATAGCCATAATTCAAATAATGTCAAAATAGATTACCTACATTTTGTCAAGTCACCGACATTCGTAACCCGCGCTACAGACTCTCAGTTTTAACTATGCAGTTGTAACTGTACAGTTTTGTCTGATCAAAAATTTAATCAAAATCATTAGAAAAAACTGAACAATTAAAATTGACGGAAACTACACACTTAAGTACGATTTAATTGAACAATACGACTGTTAAAACTGCTCGTCTGTAACACGGGTAACATCGTCTGTAACGAGGAGCTAATAAATATAAAATGTATGACAACAATATCTGGATTAGGAAACGTTAATTATACTGTATGGTTTATGAATACAAAAGATATAACAATACGCAGCGTTGAAAGAAATAGCTTATATGTATTTGATTTAGAGTATCTTCATAACAGTATTATAAAAAATACGAACGAGTAGATATGCCCTATTTATTAGCCACAGTTTTAAATAGATTAACGTATACCAATTCTGTTAATTTGTAACTATTTTAAAGTTAACCTTAAGTAAATACTACAACAGACCTTAAGAATTTACATCATTACCAGAAAATGATAAAAATTATCTGAATCAAAATGTTCAAAACAAAAAATTAACAAAGAAATTTGTTAACTAAAATCAGCTTATACTCCCGTAGTTGTATTCGCAATCTCGCATTTAACATTAATATTCAAAGGTCAGGTCGGCACGGCATTGCATGCTTGCGGAGGTTTACAGCAGTTATAATTCAACGTGTTTTCGAATTTATCCACAACTACTTTCGATTTCAAAGCTTTTATATTTTGTTTTCAATTTCTGTGAAGAAATATCGTGCAATTTCCAGCGATCGCACGATTTGATCGCAGATGACATTGCCGTATTGGCGGAAACGTGATTTGTTGGACCTTGGAAATGTTGAGTGACCTTAACTATTATTCTAGACAAGTGGGCCTAAAGATGAACATGGATAACACCAAAGTCATCCGATATCGATAATATTATTATTATCGAAGTTTGTTCAATAATAAAGGTATACATATATTGCTATTTTACAAGGTAGGAGCAACTTCGACGAAAAGTCTGACAGACGAATTCGCCTGGGTTAGGTAGCATTGGAAAATTAGGTCACAACATTGGGAAATTAGGTCACGTCTATGAATGTCCTAAAGCTTGAAGACAAAAGTTGTATAAATGACGATTTCAATGAAATCATTTTAAGAATTTTTTACTTAATTGCTAAACTGCCTTAGATTTTGGAGATCAACGTCGTGCTAAAGACGTAGGTTTTAACTGCGCAGTTTTTAACAAAAATGTCTAACTGGTCAGTTAAATCGTACAAGTATAGTGTCCGTCGGTTTTAATTGTACAATTTTTGGCTGATGACTTTATTTTTGAAATTTTGATTAGATAACACTGTACAGTTAAAACTGCGCAGTTAAATGCAAACGTGTGTAGATCGAGTTACAAGCTATAGACGTGACATAGAAAGAAAAAAGCTTTTCGTTACTTCACATAAGGGATGAATAAACCTTACACTGCCATGTTATTATAATAGTCTAAGATCCGGCATTAATAATAAATACCCTCATCTGTTATTCATTAGTGATGAAAAATAAATGGAATGTTCACGGCCAATCGCAGCCCAACACATTTTTCATACAATATCTAGAAAACTATAAACTAAATCAAAGGCAACCTAATTCAGTTAAATTAAGCCTAAAATAAGTTTTCATTTGACATATTAGACGACTAAATAACTGATGACGGTGTATAAATAACATTATTTAACTGTTTATACGAGTATCTGACAACACCACAGTTGCAGTGTGAAAGCAGGCACTTTACTTCCAATTCTTTTGGGTGTATTCTAAGAACTAGTGTACATTTTTTTTTAATGAGGGAAGGAGATTAAATATTAAAATATAGATAGAGGAGATTATAAATTAAAAAAAATCACATAATACGATCTGGCCCCAATTTAAGTAGGCAACCCATGTACAATATGGCAATGTAAATATTTTCTATCACTTATTTTATTCCCAATTAAATAACAGATGCGTATATATTTTATTAAAGTTTGCCGCGATTCACGATAATAGTATTATAAACGTCATAAGACAACTGTCACCGTTCCCATGCTATCTGAAAAACACTAGGTAAAATCGCAGTTGCACGCTGATTGTTGAATAAAAAAAGACTTATGTTGTAAAAATTACGTAAAATGTAATGCACGAGTCATTTGCGTATAGGGAATTACTCGTGACCTATTAGGGACTTCAGCCAAGTCTGTAAACTGCCAAATCTTACTTGGCATTTCCCTACCTTGCCCTAGATGCCCTACATTTTCCGTAACTTACAAGTTTCGTTGAATTGCACAACAGTTGTTAATAGGCCATTTGTAATAAAATTCCTGATCTGAATTATGCGATGATCAGGTAGGAAAATTAATTTAATATACGTTGCCGATGTATGAATGCTACTTGCATTTTTAGCAATAGATACTTAAAAGCATCTTTAAAATTAACCTCACAAAACCTAACTAGGAAAACCGTTGTAAAAGTTCCGTGGTTATTATGTCGTAACGTTGGAAACCATTTAAAAGAGAAATAATGTTTTGTAATTTCTTTATTTGCAATCAATAATCTTTAAAAATAAAATAAAACTAATTGAATTTTCGGAATTAGGAATTATTTTCTGGTATTTTAATTACAGTGAATAATGAATATGCTATTTTCCGCGAAAACTCGACCAATATAACATAATAGATATGTTGTTTGATCATCAATGATCGACAACGCTTTGCAGGCAACACAAACACAAGCTGCACAGCGTCTTCGCTCGCGAAGACGAGGTCCTCGATATCTGACGACACCCAGACGCGGAATTTTTGGGGACGCTCGGACTGATCCTTAGGCCTATAAACCCTTTCAGAACGGCCCTTTAAGCCGAGGTCCGTGTCTCAGAGACGCCCTTAGAGAGTCGTTCAACCCATCTCTTCTGCTTCTGCCTTCGGGCCCCATCAGGCGATGCTTCTGAGTTCGCCCGAACCCCCGGTGACGCCGCTGAGGTCCCATTAAGTAGGCTACGGCACAATATTTGCAAACATTCGGTTATTCTTTTTGTCGGGGGTTAAAAATAGTAAACTTATTTCAATCATTAATTGTATAAAATGACATAATAACGTATCTACGGATTAAGTTACGTAAGGTTTCAATAAATAATGATGAGCGGCCGCAAATTGTAACTAGTCGAGTGGAATATGACGCAAGTCGAGAGGTAGGCCCCTTTCCTTTGTCCCGCGCCCAAGGTCGGACCCACCACCGCTTAATACTAGAAAACAACGGAAAATAGTAAATATATTTCAGTAATCTATACTAATATTATAAAGCTGAAGAGTTTGTTTGATTGAACGCGCTAATATCAGGAACTACTGGTCCGATTTGTAAAATTGTTTCAGTGTTAGATAGCCCATTTATCGAGGAAGGCTATAGGTTACACAATATACCCGTATTCCTACGGGAACGGGAACCACGCGGGTGAAACCGCGCGGCGTCAGCTAGTTAATTGTATAAAATTACATAAATAACGTATAGCACTACGTATTAAGTTACGTAAGGTTTCAATAAATAATGATGAGCGGCCGCAAATTGTAACTAGTCGAGTGGAATATGACGCAAGTCGAGAGGTAGGCCCCTTTCCTTTGTACCGCGCCCAAGGTCGGACCCACCACCGCTTAATGCCAGTTAACAATGGAAGATAGTAAATATATTTCAGTAATTAATTCTACAAAATGACATAAATAACGTATCTACGTATTAAGTAACGTAAGGTTTCAATAAACAATGATGAGCGGCCGCAAATTGTAACTAGTCGAGTGGAATATGACGCAAGTCGAGAGGTAGGCCCCTTTCCTTTGTACCGCGCCCAAGGTCGGACCCACCACCGCTTAATGCCAGTTAACAATGGAAGATAGTAAATATATTTCAGTAATTAATTCTACAAAATGACATAAATAACGTATCTACGTATTAAGTAACGTAAGGTTTCAATAAACAATGATGAGCGGCCGCAAATTGTAACTAGTCGAGTGGAATATGACGCAAGTCGAGAGGTAGGCCCCTTTCCTTTGTACCGCGCCCAAGGTCGGACCCACCACCGCTTAATGCCAGTTAACAATGGAAGATAGTAAATATATTTCAGTAATTAATTCTACAAAATGACATAAATAACGTATCTACGTATTAAGTAACGTAAGGTTTCAATAAACAATGATGAGCGGCCGCAAATTGTAACTAGTCGAGTGGAATATGACGCAAGTCGAGAGGTAGGCCCCTTTCCTTTGTACCGCGCCCAAGGTCGGACCCACCACCGCTTAATGCCAGTTAACAATGGAAGATAGTAAATATATTTCAGTAATTAATTCTACAAAATGACATAAATAACGTATCTACGTATTAAGTAACGTAAGGTTTCAATAAACAATGATGAGCGGCCGCAAATTGTAACTAGTCGAGTGGAATATGACGCAAGTCGAGAGGTAGACCCCTTTCCTTTGTCCCGTGCCCAAGGTCGGACCCACCACCGTTTCATTTGTGTTTACCAAGTTCAATGCTCACTGTCAACTGTGCAAGATTAAAAATGCGGAAAAGAGAATACACTGCAATATTGAATTTAATCTTTTCAGTAAACAGTCGTGAACGCGAAGAAGATTTTAAATTGAAAACGTTTTTCTTCACAGTAAAGGGAAGCTTTTGAATGGACTGGTAATATTATGGAAATTAAAGTTCTTTCAAAGTAAACCTGCACTTTCAAGTTAAGTTAGTAAGTTTTCTTCCTTTACGCTGCGGGTCCTGAAGCGATTTGGCTGTAATTTGGAATGGAGATAGATTTTACTCTGGATTAACACATAGGCTACTTTTCATCCGGGAAAAATCCATGGTTCCCGCGGGATTTGTGAAAAACTGAAATCCACGCGGACGAAGTCGCGGGCGTTCGCTAGTAATAATATAAACGATGGATGGATGTTTGTTTAACATAACTCTTTAACGCCGCAACTACTGAACCAATTTTGATAAAAGTTAAAATGAAGATACATAAAACCCTGGATCAACACAGGCTACTTTTTATCCCGAAAGAGTCCATGATTTTGCGAGATTTGCGAATCGACTACTATTATTAGCCACCACGTGGTTTCACCCGCGTAGGTCTCGTTCGTTTAGAGAATACGGCGATATAGCCTATAACCACTATGACACTTACAAATAACGAGGGTTTGTAGTGGTGGTAGTACAACTAAAAATATATTCTATTCTGTTCTACAACAGCACAAACTTTATTTCTTTGTAATATTTATCCCCACATTCTCACAGGAACGGGAACTACGCGGGTGGAGCCGCGGGACGTTTCTTTACAGAAACATTTTTGTTTGTAAATTCATAAAAATGGTGGATGTTTGTAGCTATCTACAATAGTCTTAGTAGTTGTAATGTACAGTATCCATTGAACGAATTTTAATTATCACTTTGATATCTTGGGATACGA
This sequence comes from Bicyclus anynana, assembly GCF_947172395.1. Lineage (NCBI taxonomy): Eukaryota > Metazoa > Arthropoda > Insecta > Lepidoptera > Nymphalidae > Bicyclus > Bicyclus anynana. The sequence goes on along the minus strand of NC_069103.1, from coordinate 5,010,812 downwards.
ATAGTATAGAACATGGGTTCCCAACCAGTGGGGCGCGCCCCACTTGGGGGCGTAGGGTGTACTAAAGCGACAACACACACACAACGAGAGGCTTAAAAAAATCATAATTTCGCGCGCTTTTGACTTTTAAATTTTAGATAAAATATAATGCCATTTATCCTGTCGTCGGCAAGGAAGCACTGCGTATTCTTTTACCGTTTTCGATTTTGTAAACGGGGTTTTTGACGCTGTTGTTATAAAAACGAAGCAAAGAAATATACTTCATGTCGAAAATGATCTATACTGTGCACTGACCAACATGAAATGATAAATTTGTTAATAAACTGCAGGCCCATGTGTTCACTAATGGTTATTATTATATGTTGTACACGATTAATAAAGTCCATTAAAGTTTTCATCGTTTGTTGTTCTGTCCATTGTAGTTGAGTGGGGCGTAGTACTTTAGCGTAAACTTTATGGAGGCGCAAATGGTTATAGGTTGGGAACCTCTGGTACGTAAAATTAAAAAAAAAAAATAGCATTGAACATATTTTTTATTATTACAATATTATGATAGTGTTTCATTTAAGATAGACAGCATTTTTATTTTCACAGCCATCTTTTTGTTTCTCGGAATTCTCTTCAATGTTTTGTGTAAGGATAATAAAAACAGATGGTCCTCATCCTCGTCTTCATCACTGAAGGGTTCTTCGTATTCATATGCCTTGCGTTTGTGTCTGCCTTTACGTGTGTCATTGTCCGGTGGCAAACTATCATCCTGTGTAACGCTGTCATTATCCATCAAATAAACGTATTCTGTGTCCAATTCTGGCTCGCTTGGCTGCTCGGCAATGTTCATTACGTTTGTGAGGAATTGTAAATTTTTGTAGTAAACATATTCAGTCTTTCGCCCAGTGCCTGCGCCGTAGTGCCTTTGGCGTTTGAGCTCCCTCGCAAAACACGTTCTGAGATTCTTCCATCGCTGTTGTAGTCTCCATGCTGGAAATTAACAATAATTTGAGCCATGATAGTGGATATGACCTTCGCCTTCGATTCCGGAGGGCGTAGGTTTTGAATCCGGTCCGCGGTATGCACCTCCAACTTTTCAGTTGTGTGCATTTTAAGAAATTAAATATCACGTTTCTCAAACGGTGAAGGAAAAATATCGTGAGGAAACCTGCATACCAGAGAATTTTCTTCATTATCTGCGTGTGTGAAGTCTCTCAATCCGCATTGGGCCAGCGTGGTGGACTATTGACCTATTCTGAGAGGAGACTCGTGCTCAGCAGTGAGCCGAATATGGGATGATAATGATGATGATGATGATGATGATAATGATGATGATGATGATGATGATGATGATGATGATAAATAAATGCTTAGCAGGGCTACTTGCCAACCTTACATATACACAGATATCAAAGAAGTTATGGTTTATTGTAGAAAATTAATAATTAAAAGCGAAGGTAATTCCCACATCATGGTCGTCTACTGCTGGACATAGGCCTCTTGCATAGACTTCCTAACAACGTTCTCGAATCTCGAGCGGCCCGCATCCAGCGGCAGTTTTAAATACCGAAATGGAAATGTAACTATGAGAATAATCATGAAATATTACCAACCTAGGAGATGTTTATCGGCCTGTGACATGTTTTCCTCTCCTAACACATCATTGATCTCCGCCCAAGCCTGTTTCTTCACATCCTTGCCATGATCGGCAGCCGTGTCCCATATCGCTGGTCTCTTTTGTACTTCGTTTATAAACAGAGCCGTGTCAATATTCAATGATTTAGCCATTACTTTGACGTAAAAATGTCAATACTCAATACAACAGATAAGCAATGGCGTCCGCTATTGAGTTTCGAAATTGGAATACTGAAAGAGACTGCGCCGCGATGGTAGCTCGACCGGGCGATATCACAAGTGCGAGCGAGACAGAACAATGCGACGCTACGAAATGGCGCGGTACCGACGGTTGACCTACCAGTCGCGTATGCACGGAGCGGCAACGTCGCGAGTTGCGCAGTTGTTTTCCGATATGCTGTTGAGTTGAGCTATTTCCGAGTCGGAGATTTATTTATAGTCGTTAGACGTTTAAATATTTACAGGATTTCTACTTTGAGCTGTAGGACATTTGCACTTGTCTTTGCCAATTAAATATCTATTGATAACAATTTAAGACAAAGGTCTAGGGGTAATTTTTCCGTTACTTTTCTCGACCAACCAATTTACTTGATATTTAATTATAAGTAAATAAACGTTTGATGTGTAATATCTAATCTATTGATAACATTTCAAAGTGCCACTTAAATTGTAACAATAATATTTTTTTCTATCTGTCCGTTTGGTGATATTAGGTACCTACCTAGTTTAAAAAAGCCGGAAAATATCAGTTTTTATTTAATATTATAACGGATGGCGTCAACCATCAATTTACTAAAGCGTAAAACAATACGTTACCATAATTAGGAAGATGATACTATAAAGCGTTATCAAATATTATCTATGTAAATGACTAAAACCCAGCCGTGTTACAAAGTACCTAACTAGTCAATATCAAGTATGAAGACACTGTACTTTTCAATTTGTTTATTGTGTACAAAAAAATACAAGCTGATTCATAGTTTCAATTTTCAGTACCGTGACATGACTTAGTTATTGTTACTTACTGTTACTCTATTTATTGAGATTCCGCAACTTAGGGTTACTGTTGAGCTATTATATCAGTAACCTGTGTTACTGTTCTTTCCGTTAGTTGTTTGATGATGAGTTACCGATATAAAGCAATAAACGCGGATTGTTCCAGGATGCCGTCAGCAGCGCCCCCTGCCGAGAATGGCGCGCCGCGCAGCGAGCTCGAGCAACTCCAACTACGAGCCGGCCAGGTTACTGATGATGTAAGGAACCTTTTTTTATTTTCTACAAGATGACTGACTCTACAAGAAGCCCTTGACTGTAATCTCACCTGAAGGTAAGTGTTGATGCAGTCTTAGATGGAAGTGGGATAATTTGTTGGACGTAGGATGCAAATTCACACACCTTTCGCTTTATACAAGACATCGTACCGGAACGCTAAATCGCTTGGTAATTAAGCTTTAATGGAGTATCACTACCAAAAGCAAACTCGTTAATACACGTCCTACAGGACTACCCTGCGGTCGTCGATCAGAGGCATAACATGTGTTAGTTAGACGTCGTATATCCAGAACCGTCCATTTCCTTCAAAAACTATAATTTCACCCTAACAAAAGGAGACTCTTACCCTTTACACCCTTCAGAACATAACGATGTTATAGCGATGTTGATTGGCAGCATAATTCTGTTGCGGTAATAAAACCTAATAAAGACAGTATTCTACCAAACATATATGCTTTCGGCCCGAACTGACTCCATCATTGCTAATTATGTACAACACTTAAACGTCTTAACGCATCGGTAACCTGAAGGCCTATTATCACATGTATTACTGCTAATTGTATTGTGTTTTTTTTTTCACCAGACTTGAAACAATGCAACCTAGCTTGATCCAAGAAATCAAGATGTCTTAACTTGCAAGTTATGATGTCGATTTTTGTCCGTGTTAGTTCTTTCATGAGAAGTTATCTACGACAATTATGAATTACAGGTTATCGCATTACAATCTTGATTTGCATTGCCATTTAGCATGAGGTGATATGTATGAAGGCTTGGCAATTTTAAAAATAAATAAATATAAATTTATTCAATGAACAACATTACGCCATTTGTGTTAGGGATGGGACCTTCTAGTAAGTACATAGACCTGTATCAGAAGGTGCCGTTCTTCCCAGTAATTTGGAAAATACCTTAAATGATTTATCTTGTTTTTAATTTCAGTCCCTGGAATCTACGCGGCGTATGATGCAACTATGTGAGGAGGTGAGTGTACAACTAACAAACTTACAAAGGTGTTTAGTTATAACGTCAATATTATAAATATTATAAGTGGAAGTAACTGCCACACGATAAAAAAAGATGGTCCCAGTTCTACCTCTTGTGAAAACGCCATGTCATTGTGCCTTATTATTTATCTTGTGCCAGTTACTAAAACCTTTTGTGGAACAGTAAAATTTCGAGAATACCTTCAAGATTTAATTTCAGAATCTCCCAATAATCCTCCAAACTGATCAATTAACTGCCCCATCTTTTAATTAAGAAATGGTACTAATTTTATGATTTTCATGTAACTAGTGTTTATTTTATTGTGTTCCTTAAAATAGTTTATTGGATTTCCATGCGAACTAAATCACTGGAGAGAGTTTAAATGTCCATAGACAATTAATTTTTTAGATGCAATAACCGGATACGTAAAGTTAGACAAGATAATTTTTTAGTGATTATTATGTTTCCCCATATAGTAACATTTTGTGTTGAGTTGTTCCGTTGTGAATTTTTGTAACCATGTGTGAGAGAGGTGTTCTCGATGCGAGGGAGTGAGGGGTATAGCGAAGTGACCCGGAGAGCCCCAAGCTCGGTTTGACTTCCAAAGCCCCCCCGAACCCTAGGGCGCAGCCTTTGCTATCCCTGGCTGTTGTGTTATCGATGTCGCTAATGTTATATACTATTCGATGTGTATGTATATCTATCGTAGATGTCCGGTCATGTTTTATTGTTTTTGGTTTTGTTATATTGATTTACATATATATTTGTATCCTTCTGCCAAATTATGTATGCAGGCTGGAAACGATAACTGTCAGCGGGCAATTTTTTTCTCGATATACGAGATATCCATCAATGGGATACTGGTAATAAAAAAACATCATCTGCTGAACAAAATGAAAATCAGAGACCTAAAAAAATTAACGCACTCTGTGTAAAACTAAAAAAAAAATACAATGTCTATTGATTTGATTGACAAAATGAAACCATATGTTTCAGGGATTACATCTATCAATTGATATTAAAAATTCTTTCTTTATATATACTAGTAATATAACTGAAACTACGTCATCTGGTGACAAAATTAATTACAAAAAGAAACTAAAAATCACAAAAAATAATTTGTCAAAACTTGGATGTTATAAGGCATAAAGGTCCCTGTCAAAATATTCAAGGAACTTTTTATCCTTGAATATTTTGACTGGGGCCTTTATGCCCTATAACATGTTCATTGAATTCTATAAAAGTTTGAATTTGAGATCAAGACTTTATATCATTTTGTTCACCAGGCGTCGTTGTTTCATCACCAGTAAAACTAGTGAATATATCTCCCAATAAGAAAACGATAGCTTGCGTAAACTTGCCGTTTCCATCCTGTATAGTACCTAATTATTTTATTTAACCATTGGGTGTTGCATGATCCGTGCCTACTTGTATCCGGCATTGTTAGCCCTTTGTGTTGTTTGTAGCATTGTATAATTTATATGTGAGTGAACAAATCCCTATGTCCAGATTTGGCGTTGACAGTTAATTCTATCTCACTATCAAGAAATATAGACATAACGCAAAAACAGTTTACTAATTTAATTGAAGTAAACCCTTATTAACTGTCAGCATCCAATTAAATTGTCCAGATAGCCTGTTTTTTAAAGAAAAAACTCATAGCATGAAAGCCCATTTTATTTAGATGGATTCCAAAATGTACTAGTTTGGAATACAGCCCTAGAATGTTATACGATCCAGATATGCTTCCCTGTCAACATAGTCTATACCGTTGTGGCTTGGGCTTGCTTTCAAATTGATGTTCCTAAATACAATTGGACGCATTTTTCTAAAACGACTTTTCGCCTCCGAGGCTATTGTCACTACTTTAAAAGCACGTTCTACTTTCTTACTTCCTCTTTGTTTTAAATTAAAGAACACTACAGAAGCATTTTCCTGTGATTTTTTTTTTGTTTCTGAATAAAGTTAAATTTTTAAACACTCCAAATTAAGTTACCTTACATCTATTATAATGGAACTGCTCTTTTCTTGAGTTGTATTTATTTCTCTATACTGTTTTAGTTCGATCTTTAATGTAGGTCTCTGTGTAGTGGCTGATCTCTGTTGTTGACTGTACTATTATGTTGTATGATTTTCGTGCCTTTTCCAACATTCACAATACTATCAAAAAGGGCGTAACCACACGCCGTACCAACTACTGACTCCAACAAAATCGAGCCACACCTTCCGAACTCTCACAACATATACAGACCAATTGAATTTTCTATTTTCAGTATCGCAACTAATATGTTTTTTTTTATTTTTTTTTATTTTAATTATAATATCATAGTATATATTTTTTATTACTTTATAGAGTTTTTGTTCATACATTTCAGTAAGAACGTCTTTTTGTTTTATATTTATTAATAGATCCTACAAGTCTGTACAAAAATTTCATACAAAAAATATGTCATACAGATGTCGCCACTCCAAGTAACACAGCTCCACCTTGATGGAGGACATCTTCATCTTGCATATAAATAAACATCTTTGTAGAATTCATATTGGGTTTGTGGGTTTTGGGACCGCTGAAGATGTCCTCCTAACACTATAATATTGACCCGGAACGAACACGCAGTCGTGGTCGCCGGTCACGAGTCGCCGGTCGCTAGTCGCGAGTCGCGCGTCGCTCCGTCGCGCGATGAGTCGCCCGGCTCACTCCACTCACTCCACTGTACCCCTCACAACTAACATTGCTCTCTGACTTTTTGTTTCTGCGGCTGGTGTGTAGAGCAAGGAGGCCGGCATTCGTACTCTGGTCGCTCTAGACGACCAGGGAGGTGAGTGAACTGCAATTGCAACACAATAATTTTCAATTTTATCTATTTTTCTTTTTCGCTAACTTAACGGAGCGCCGTAGGGTTGTCGGCCCGCCCGGGCGCCGACAGCGTCCGACTACGAGGGGTATCGCAGCTACTGTGTATTTTATTTACTTACATATTATATATCGTTGCAATGCAAAGGTGCGGGCATCCTTTAACATTCTTTGACATTTTGAGACACACACAGAGATGATCACGGAAAACCCACATCTTTGTATCGTTATTATGCGTTTTGTAGCTAATCTACACCATATTGCACAACTTATCAGCGCGCGCTGTACCAGCGACGCCGCTCAGGCAGAACAAATCAACATTACCAGCTGTTTAATATCTTCGTCCGTACGAAACTTACATTCTGCATTTCAGATGTTTTGTACTCGACTCTAAATCGACAACTTACCTAAATCACATGAAACGAATAAAAATAAACCTAGCGAAGTAAATTCGAAACGCTTCTCCTCAACGCACGACTCTTTAACATTACACAAAATAATCATGAATCATATGAAACTGAGCACAGATAAAACTGAATCTGGTTTTACTTGCAAGCTTCACTGCATGCATGTCGTTGTTCGAGTAGTGAGTGCAGCGCGGCACGGCGCGGCGGTCGCACGGCGCTGCGCCAGTCGCGTCGCCGGTCGCGCCAGTCGCGTCGCAGACCGCGCCGCGCCGCGCCGCACCGCACGTGTAGCGCGTCACGCCGCCGCTCGCCGCTGCAGCGCCGCACGCCGTCCGCGCGGCCGGCCCACGCGCACCGCCCCCGCCACCCACACACCCCGATACTCTCTCCTGCGATATATTATTTTGATTTGTATTTTATGTATAGAGCGAGGACGCCGGGGGGCAAGCGCTTCATATGTTGAGTCACCAGGGCGGTAAGAGTTAAACTGAACACATGGGTAGTCGAGCCGTGAGAACGTCTGTGTTGAATGTGCAGTTAAATAAATTAATCTCTTTGTTTTTCTTTGACGTTTCTCTTGAATAACGACTTATCTCAGATCGATGTTGCGTATGTTTCTATGTTTCGATGGGGATGACTTTGACAACATAGTGTAAATAGAAGCCCGATGGCCGTTCGTTGCTAAATGTCGCAAAAGACTGTACTCTATCTTTCGCTGAAGATTTAATTTGTATGAGCTGCGCAATCTGTTTTATTTCTTCCGTTGATGTTATCGATCGGAACGCTTTTTATAGGTATATTTATTTATCTTTCCGAATCTACTCCTCTTCTCTTATAAACTGCGGTATTGAAATGAATGCGCGTCTACCGAGTGTCTGTCGACGTGTATAGCGCAAGGTATCCGCCTTCATGTCCATGGCTAGCAGCGTACTGTTAATGTTAGAGCCGTAGCTCTGTGACTGTTAGCTCGGCGAGTCGCGCGGCCGGCGGCCCGTCCGCGGTCGCGCGTCGCGTAGTCGCTCGCTCGCGCCAGTGCGGCCGACCGCAGCCGCCGCAGCCGACCGCGCGGCTCGCCGCGACCATGTTCATGTATTATTTTGTTTTGTTTAGTTGTCAGTTTGAGTTGTGTTGAGTTGCGCGGCGCGGGGCGCGGACGCTACGCGCGCGCCGGGCCCCGCTCGCGATCGTTGGCGCGCTATAGTGACATCATTATTGTGTTGTAGAGTCACGAGGTGGGCATGAAATCCCTGGTCATGCTGGATGAACAGGGCGGTAAGCATCCAGTAGTACTTTTTACATCACCCATAACTTAGTAAGGCTTTGTCTGAAATGCCAGTTCAAAATGTCTATGAGAATTCATTGAATGGCGATAAAATTTTAACATTCTAATGTCGATCGAAAAGCGTGCTAACAGTAAATAATGATGGACGATAAATCGAAGGTAAAAATGATCATCACCATATACTTAAATAGTGATTTAATGCGGACTCCCTTCCGATCTGTGCCTCGGGTGAACGGAGTCGATGAGATTAAAAATCTTTTATCATGTATTTTTTTATTTTTCTTGCCTCACGCATCTAGCTATGCACGTTTACTTCAATTTTGCTATTGAATGCATGATTAGTATTTATTATTATTATAAATGTTAGTCGATACAGTAGGTAGGTATTTTGTATTTTTTTATCACTTAGTATTTAGCACATACGTCATCAAAAATCAAAGGTAAATTTTTTTAATTAGTTATCAATCTTGATCGGATCGAGTGTAAGACAATACGAGACAACTCTAAGAAAAGGACAATCAAAAACAAATAGAAGCTTTTAATTTAGAATTGCTGTTATAGAATATGGAACGCATGAATAGAAAAAAAAACTAGTACAATCAAGCTTCCCGATACAGAACCTGTCTTACACTTTGCTCCGATTTTTGTCGAGAGCGTTGAGAATTTACAAAAAAAGAAGTAACTATTTGAAATTATTAAAAATATATATATTAAAGATTTAAAGAAGTCAAACATTTAAAGTATCGCGCAATGCTAAAAAAATAAATGAGTAAATGAATAATTGGTTAGGAGATGAACACAAAATAGTTGTAGCACTTAAGAGCATCAATAAAGCTGTGTGTGGTGTGTGTGGACAGAACAATTGGACAGGATCGAGGAGGGCATGGACCAAATTAACGCGGACATGCGCGAGGCTGAGAAGAATCTCTCCGGGATGGAGAAATGTTGCGGCATCTGCGTACTGCCGTGCAACAAGTAAGAAATTTTGATTCTTTTTAGAGACCTCGCAACACAGATGCATTGAAAGAAAGAAAGAAGGAAAAATCTATTCATTTCTTTTGTTTACAATCCCTCCCACTGCCAAGGGTCACTGGCAGTGATCTCTTATAGAGATAAGTGTTTCCTTGTCCAATGTTTTTCTTTTTACTTTTGTGTGTGACTAATATTGGTACTAAATAAAAAAAAAAGTGTGTGTCAGCTTCGACGCACGAATGGAGTTTACTCTTTCATTCCGACGGTCTAAATAGGTGTTAGTTGCCCCGCAGCATACACTACGTACGTCTCAATACTCACGTCTGGAAAATGCGCAACCGAGGAGCTTCAGGCCGCAGACACGGTGAAAGTTGCGCAGAAGTAACGCTGCCATTCGCCCATATTTTTTTCATACCGGGCTAAATATGAAAAATCGATTCTTAAGGAGTAAACTCCAATAAACTCCAAAAATTGTGCCAAACTTAACATCATATTTACATAATAACTTAATTTTATATTTGTCACAACCACCTTGAAAATGGATTCAGCTCAGCATTGTGCTGCATGTACCAAACAAATGTAGGACATATAACGCTGATTTTCAGCTGAAGAACTTGATCCAAGTGACTTCACAGAAATGAGTATTAACATAACAGTTATACATGCATGTTGTATAGCATACATTGTTTACTGGGTACCTATGTAACGCTAATCTTTGTCTAGTGCAGAGATGGTTTGATACTAATTTATAAGTTTTTTTAACTTTATTCTTCGCGTTTTTCGCGATGGAGCGTTTCAGTTCTGTATCGGCTTGTCGCCTTTAATCCGATACGTCGCCTAATTTGCGGGGTCACTTAATCCTAAAATCCTAATTGCCCATAATTTTACGAGCAACCAACCCACTGATCTAAAACCCGGTGCTGCTTGACGCTATAGCAGTTCTTATAGTGGTCCCCCTCAGTCCTGGATTAGTCTATAAGCTATTTAAGCAAATGGGGCACTAGATATGAGCGAGAAAAAAAGCGAGCACACGATAGTCAAAGCATTTTTTTTTAAATCCACGCGCCACGCGTTTGCAGTCTTCTTAATATAGGGTTTTCCACAGGGCAAGATTCCCCTAGGTGGGGTCCGCTTTCTGGGATAAACTGGCCCGCTGGTCATAAAAGTGCCTTGAGGAAAATGGGACATTTTTGAGCAAGTAGTACTTCTTACCACAAGGTGTGTATCGGTCCTTAACTTCTTACTTCTAAGTTCTTTGTGTTGTGCAATTTCAGGGGGGCGTCGTTCAAGGAGGACGACGGCACATGGAAGGGCAACGACGACGGCAAGGTGGTGAACAACCAGCCGCAGCGGGTCATGGACGAGCGCAACGGTATCGGCCCACAGGCGGGATACATTGGAAGGTAGTAGTCTTATTTTAATACTAGCGGACGCCCGCGACTTTGTCCGCGTGGAATTAAAATGGATTGGATGGATTTTACCGGGATGAAGAGTAGCCTATGTGTTAATCCAGAGTAAAATCTATTTCCATTCCAAATTTCAGCCAAATGGCTTCAGTAGCCATTAGTAGTGGCAGCAGTAGTGTAGTATACACTTACACACCAACTTTCGCCTTTATAATATTAGTAGGATAGTAGGATTTATTAACGACCGACAACCGAAAAATCTTTCCAGGCAGCACAAACACAAGCTAAAGTCCTTTTCATGAAAGAAGTCCGCTAGACCCGGCGCTAATGTCTTAATGGCGCTCATTGTCATTTTGTATCACTCGTCTTCGTCGCCGGCGATAACGAGTTCCCCAATAACCGACATTACCTGGATTGTGTGAGTGGGCTTTACAACTTACGATCTCGAGGGTGCTCGGACTGATACAGTCAGACCAAACCATATTTCCAAAACGGCCTTCTAAGCTGAGGTTCGAGTCTCAGAAAAGGCGCCCTTAGAGAGTTGTTCCGCCCTTTTTCTACGTCTGCCTTCGGGTTCCATCAGGCGATGCTTCTGCGCCCCCGAAAATGACGCTGAGATCCCGTTAAGGAACCTACGGCACTGACATAATCAGAACACAACACACAAATGTTTCCGCCTTGCGTTGCTTAAATAGTAAAGACAATAGAATATTGATGAGGCCATAATCGAGTCGCCGACATTTTGAATTTTTCGAAATTGCGGCGCACGATATAATTGATATGAATGGGTAGAGTTCACATAGACGACCAAAAATTGCAAGTAACATCACAACATACTAATAATTTTAATTAAACCTTTATAATTATTATTGGTATAGATGTAGACATTATTGTTCTCAAATAGTAACCTCTATCCTACATCCCCGATACCAACGCTGATTGTAGATCTAGACGCCCAAAAAACGTCCTTTACGATCCTGACGATGACATAACGAACGACAATGCTTCCCAGGCAACACAAACACAAGCTACACAGCGTCTTCGCCGTCGAAGGCGAGGTCCCCGATATCTGACGTCACCCAGACATAGGCTTTTTAACTCACGATCTCGGGGGCGCCCGGACTGATACACTCAGGCCAAAACACCCTTCCCTCAGAAAAGGCGCCCTTAAAGAGTCGTTCCGCCCATCTACTCTGCTTCCGCCTTCGGGCCCCATCAGGCGATGCTTCTGCGCGCGCCCAAACCCCCCAGTGACGTCGCTGAGGTCCCATAAGGAGCCTACGGCACTTACACAATCAGAAAAAAAATAACCTCTATCTAATAATTTTCCAGGATAACGAACGACGCTCGCGAGGACGAGATGGAGGAGAACATGGGGCAAGTGAACACCATGATCGGCAACCTGCGCAACATGGCCATCGACATGGGCTCCGAGCTGGAGAACCAGAACCGGCAGATCGACCGCATCAACCGCAAGGTGAGTGCGCCCCGCACCCTGCCTGTGACGTCACGGGAATGGGATAAGGCGATTTCGTCTAATATACTAAGTATAATGACTTTTCAAGCCCCTGTTTGTAGAGTATCAGATAGAGGATAAATGAGCATATTTAGCTCTAGGGGTAGAAAGGTGTTTTTGTATTTGTCTATTAACGAGTGAAACTTTTATTTCATTTGAGCACCTTATGTAACAAATTGATATTTGTTCAATCGTAATTTTTCTTACATTGTTTAAGAAATCAAATTTGTAATTTGTCATTGTCACTTAAACTGAAAAAAAAAAACAGGTTGACGGAATAGTTTTTTGGTTCTGTTTTACTCTGATACAGGGTTTAAAAAATGCAAATTAAGAAAACATTAAAGATTAGAATATGAAAAATCCTAAGAATGGTAATTTTTTTGTAGGAATCATTACTGAGATTAAGATAGATCTTATAATTAATAATTATTATTGATAACGACGGTTCTTAAAGCTCGTTTTTTTTTAAATACATAAATATATGTATCCCAATATTTTTTTAAACATATATTAGTGTTTGGGTTTCATATTATTCATTAAATATTAGACGAAATCGCGTGAGCCGGCTTTATAAAAAGGTGCAATTTGTAAAATAATTGGCATTATTACGGCAAAACATTTGTATTTTTTAATGCTTTCTATATTTTAAAGTTGTATTCTGGAGGCGGATTTATAAAATACTTTTATAAATTCGCCATTTGTCATTTTCATCACACACATTTTCACCATTTTTTAGATTAATACAATTTTTTTAGACGTGAAAGTGAAATTAATTATTCTAAACACTCTCTACGCGACTAATCCTATCGCTTTTTACCTAAGAATTCAGGCGGTATACTGAAAAGAGTGTTTGATATAAAGTTGAAAGTCAGTACTGTGGTAACTTTGCCTTAAATAAGGTGTAGGTTTAATACTTTTATTCATGACATACATCTCACGAAATTATAATTCATCATATTGTCCATACTTCATTATATCACAGAATTGGCAAATAAGGTAACAAAAATATCTAAGAACACATATTATCAAACAACATCTAGCTTTTAATATACCGCAGTAAAGACTTATCTTTTTTTTATCAAATAGCTCTATCAGTGTACTTCTTTATTCTTGGGCACTCTATTATTGGCCTTATAAATTTCACTTTGCTTTTTTGGGCCCTATCTCCTTTTTTCCCACAATTTTGTGATGTCGAATAGCCTTGAGCAACAAAGTTTGACCTCACAAATTGGAGTTGAAAGGGTACAAAGGGCCTGAACCTCAAACGATAATCCTGGTAGTGATTCGAGCATGTCCCTTTCATACATCAGTAGTGAATGTGGTTAGAAATTTACTGGGTGTTGTGGAATTCCTCTATGTACATCTATTGACATACCCACCTATGACACTTTCACATAATCATTCTTGTGTACCTAATACCTATCATCCAGAGACTAATCTACCATATACCTACCCTAGAATATCATCAGTAACACTCATTCGATCCACTCATTACAATGTTATTCCCAAATATGGGCATTGACAATTTCAATAGGGTGTTTGACAGAAGTTGAAATTTTGTAGAATTACTAAATTATATTAAAGACATATTTGATAGTTACTGGGTTATAATAACCAAGTAGCTTTTGGTATCTTTACAATGTATTTTAAGTAAAATTGGTATAATAAAGTTGGAACTGGATACATTTTCATTCTTTTCTTCAAAATCTTTCAGCTGATGTCAAACGCCTGTCTGAACTCGACGCCCTGTTGGGCCACTTGATTAATCTAAATCAGATAACTATCTATTACAACATGAAACAGTCAAAATAAACTGGTACTGTTCATTTACAGATGAAACTTTCCAACTCATTATTCAATGTTTTAATTGACTTCAAATTTTACGCTGCGATACGTCCATTTTATGTCTCATTACCGAAATTGTTATAAAATTTGTAGATTTACTTGACGGTAGAATGTAATTTTCTTACTGATTGATACTTTTGATGCTTAGAGGCTAAGCCGCTTAGTGTAAACCTTGTAATTTTTTTGGCTGAACGATTCCGACGGTAGTTTTAAACTATTACGAAGTTCTGAAGGCAGCGAGACGAAACAGCAAGGGATAGAGGTCCGTCTGATTAATATCAGATAGCTTATTCACAAGTTTTGTCTCTGTCATTTCACATAAGGAGAGTGACAAAACTTACCGTTAATCTATCCAATACATATCAGCAAGATTTCTAGAAGGTAACGATGTTTTTTAACTCTACAATGTAAGTCTCGGACTCATTTCAATTAGAGAGATATACAGACGAAGTCGAAACTCACACTACTAAAAGATCGTTATAGGTGAAAGCAGCTTTTGTCTCTAAAATTTCATGCCTTAATGTCCAGATAATTTGAAGTCGATTGAACTGTTGTAAACCTCGTTACAATAATTTCAATTTTTAAGAAAAGTTTCGACAGTGAATGGACAGTACAAACCTTATGTACATAGCAAACGCAAGACAACAAGCATTTCTGTATCGTAGGGCGAATCGAACGAAACGAGGATAACGCTCGCCAACCAGCGCGCACACGAGCTCCTCAAGTAAACGCTGCCGGCGCACACAAACACACACACTGTCTCGTGGTTCGGCCGGTTGCGTAACTTAGACCGTATGATAGACAGACATCTTAATCAGTATTCCAAATATAAACTAGCCTATATTTATAAACAATGATTAGAATTTAAGCATCAAACTACCTTCAAATATATACGAACAATGCTCACTATCTAGCCCCGAAATAAGCATAGATTGTGTTATGGGTGCTAAGACAGCGATTTCATCATATACATTTGTACTACAAAGTAAAGTGGACCTTAACGCAACTGTTTAAAGTTCACTTTACTTTGAAGTTGGATTGATGTTTAAATCTTAATTCATGTTTTAATGGCCGATATTGTAGCTTGATTTATTTTCTATGTTTGTGTTTGATTCAAAATGTGTTGCTAATTTAATTGTGCATTAATTTTCTTATTGTAACATGAACTTTGTGAGAAGAATAACCAATTAAATAACTAAACCAGAAGGACCACTCTTTTTTGTGTGAGATGTACCTAATTCAGATATTCATAAATTTCTAACTGAACTAAAAGTGATAGTATATCTTTTTCTACATTAAATTTTGTGAGAAGGGTAGCTAACTCGGTTTCTCATTATTTTCTAACTGAAATAAATTGTTATTATCCTTTTCTACATTAAACTGTATGAAAGGGATAGCTAATTAAGTGGTGCATACATTTTAACTGCACTAAACTAACCAGTCGAATACTTTACAGTTAATTAATACATATGACTGTGTAAGTTTATCCTTTTCTACAGTAAAGAGCACAGCAGTCTTGTTTTGTTTATTGGCATTGTTTTGTTTTGTGACAAAAGTAATAAACAATTATATTCAACTCTAAAGTAAGGGTAACATATTTCTTTTTTCACTAAATATTAGACAGCCAATTACGTGAAGAGTTTATCAGTGTGCTAAGTATTATTACACTATATATGTGTTTGTTTAGGCCACGCCCCCGGGTACGCTGATCAATACAAAGAATTGGCACTTTATAAATCTAGTTTAAATAAATAATAATACTTTATTTATCTAAACTACATTATCACAATTAGTTTGAAGCCCTGCCTCCTGTACTAGTTATGTGTCACAAGAAGCAGTGTCTTCCCATTTTCAATGCTAGCTTTAAAAAAAAAACAAAAAGAAATTACCTCTTGTGTCTGTGGTAAAGACTGTGAGAAGGATAGAATTTTAATATATCGGTCTCATTTAGTTTAGATGTTTATGGTATATCTGAATAGGCACTAATACCTACGTGTTTTATAAAGCTTTCTTTTATTTATATTTAAAACATAATTCGTAAAGTAGATGATAGATAGACAATGTGTTACTATATTGTTTTGCAATTTTTTTTTTATGTATTTAATCTGATTAATGTGTCGTGTTGTATAACCTACTTAGTGTCAAACTTACTAATTTAATAAACTCAGCAACCGGTCAAGTTATTACATAGCGTCTACTATATTCCGATAAATTTTAAATTAATTAAAAATATTTGAGAACATCTTATATTTAAAAAAAAAAACTATTTACTATTGTAATGAATATATTACTTTGCTTTCATGTAATCCAAACGCTCAACATATAAAACATACGTTTGGTGCTCCATTTTTGTAGACCAAATTAAAAAAAAAAACTACATACATTAACCATTCTAATATTTTATCCGGTAGTTGTATAGCGAGTTGATATATTGAAATTTATTATTTTGTGAAAGTGAATTTACCCTGTTGACATTACTATGTTAAAAGTTATATTACAATGTCGCTTTTTGCATGCGGTAACTGGAACTCGATAACCAATGTTATTTGACTTGAAAATATACATCCTATTCGTGTTACCCTAATGTGTAACTAGTGATGTGCCGTTAAGTTAAAATGTATATCCTCTGATACATATATTTTGTCGTCAAGATCCTTAAGTGCAGATACATATCTTAATGGATTTGGATTTGATGAAACAGTTGCAATGTCCACATTAGTGGCATTTATTAAATAATAATTACTTTTAGAATAGTTTAATTCAAGTTTGATTGACAGTTGCATAATAAAGATGAAGGCAGTACCTACACAATAAAATGCTCGTTTTCAACTAAAACACACATTTCAAAAATATTAAGAACTGTGAATTCTAATTTTATATTTGTTAATATTGATTTATTATGAAATAAAGTGTTTTTCGTCATTACTTTTTTCTTGTGAAGTGCTGGACCCAAAATAATCGCTTTCCATTTTTACTCCAATCGCGAGACTTCGAAATAATATCACACCAACGCCCGCGTCGCGGCAACAGGCACGACATGTTTGACTTGCATTGCGAGGTTCTTTCTTTTTATAATGTTGGTTAAAAATGTCTACTTAGAAATAGATATGCTAAAAGACTCGTTAACGTTCCCCCAAAAAAGTAACGGATAGGGATATTTTGTTCTTCCTCGGATATCCGCGGATAGGATATGGATACACGGCACATCACTAGTTACTGCATATTTTCAATTATCAATAAACATAATTAAAAAATCAATTGATTTAGTATAGAGTTAATGTTATTATTAATATATAAAGAAAATATTACTAGAACGATGCTAACGGATGAGATGACATGTGATAATAGTTCGAAATTAAGTAATTAGTGTTAGTTTTAAAGTCTCTTTGAAATTTCATGAATCTGCACATCAGATGTCATATAACACTTCATAGGAGCATTTATGATTTCAATATCAATGGAGAATTGATGCATATACGAGGTATACGTTCACAGAATGTATTTGAATGTATTAGAATGCCCAATGAGCATAAAGAAATATTATATCACGTCATTTTCCAGTTATCTTATTGGTTGATTTGTGGTTCGGTCTATTGCAATTATTTCTGAACGATACTTTTTTGTTTAAAATAAATAGGGATAGACATATACGTTTATGTCCGCAATAACTATCAGCTGATAAGGTGAGGTCATTGTGAAAAAGTATGATTAATGTTTACTGTGTATACATTTTTTTTATTTATTATAATATTATGTGTAATGGCTACACCTTTAATATTAGGGTTCGTTTTATCAGCAATGGGGTTAGCACGCAATATTCCAAAGGGTATGTCACCCTTATTTATTAAAAGATGTAAAACTGAGACCATATTGTCGAGAATCGTAAATTGCGTCTTCTCTCCAAAAATTACTTGTTTTCCTAAGTTTTACTTTTTTAATGAAAAAGTTCTGTATTAAACTATTTTTTGAATTGCTCCAAAATCATAAAACGGTTATTAAAACCACATCTAACTAACATTACCTCATCTTAATAACATGGTACGTATTCCTTATATGAAATTAAATCTAGTCGCTAAATTATCATAAAAAATCACAAATTACGTGCACAAATGTGTAAAAAGAAATCCTATTAAATGTACTTACCGTAATTTGGTTTCTATTATTTTTATTTCCATCATGAGATTTCTGCATATCCCAAAAACATATCTGCTTCTATGAATTGGTAAAAGCACTCAATATTTGTATCTAGCTTTTAAAAAGTGTTTATAGATAAATTTTATATTAATTTAAATACTTGAACTTTTCTTATGTTACGACTTTAATTTTTTTTTGTACTTTATTTTTTTTATTTTTTTTCATTTTGTATTTCTATATAACTCGGCGTGGAAATGCGAACGTGAAACCGAACGTCATACTTTAAGTAATAAAATTATATTTAGCAACTACAATCTACTTTTTTTGACAAGTTATCCCTAAAAATAGTTAAGGTACCCGCAAACTTAACATACTGCTTATTGACAGCAATTACTAATAAAAAAAATATTATACTTTTTACATCTCGTACTGTATAGTGGTAATTTAAATGTAGATTTGTAATTTAAATAGTAGTACGTAAAAATAAAATAATCTACTTCCTATAAAGATGGATATGTGTGCAATGTATTGGTACATGTAGACTTACTCAACATTGCATGTAGGCTAATTAACATCTTCAAAAACATGTTAAGTCTTGATACTGTGAATAAAAATTCCTATTCTCGTCATGAGCTTGAAATGAGAAAAATATCCAACAATTACAACCCTGCACATGAACAATGAGCAAATATATAGTTATATACATTTTAGGAATAACTCAATACCTATTGATGTTATAAAAAATAAATAAAATACGAATAAAAGTGTGGACTCTCTACTGTTAATACATTTTATGTAATGTTGAATAGTATTCCGCCCGATAGCCACGGTCGCCATTAGAAAACGGACGATATTCGTTAGATTATTAAACTATAATAAAATCTGTATAATCTTGACATTTTGCTAGATGTCAAGACTAGTCAAACGTACTCGTAACGAATCACACGTATTTTATTGGCAGTATAAACAATTAACACGATTTTGAAGATGTTAAATAGCCTAATTTAGGTATAGCTCTCGCCATGCAAATAGTCGTTAAAATTATCGTCAAACTGCGCATTTATAGCAGGTATAAATAAAACCCCTTCTGTAGTTCTAACATGCGACCGAGTGAAGAGAAATTGACAAAATCGTCCAATGGCGGTGGAGCTTCCCGTGCCCCATCTCTTTTGTCCTAACGCAATGAAAAAGATAGTCGTATTTCCGGATGCACCGCCATTGGTTGAAATTTGAATATTATCTCGTTGTTTGCATGTTAGCGCAACTGAGATATGTCTTGTACACTGCCTCGTGTTAAGAGACGTTTATTTGTTTGGCAAGAACTATGTATACGTATTCTTATATACTTGTGTATGTATCAACTACGCCTCAACCACGAGACACACATAGACACATTAACACAGACAGGTCTGCGACGACGTCCGTGAGTACATATTGTATATTTTTTCGATGCACTTTTAATTAAGCTACGCGTAATGCACCGCTTGGTATAACAAGCAATACGCTTATTTATATTTATATTGTATATTTTATTCACAATATACTCTGACGTCATTCGTTTGATGCTTACCCTTAGAGGACTACGAAAAAAAGGCAAGATATACATACCACGTGATAATAGCGCAATAGCGGCAGAGTTGAAATATCACTCTCTCTTTCGTCCTGATGCAATGAAAGAGATAGCGATATTTTCGAAACTGCCGCTATTGGTCGACGTTTATTGTTATATCATGTTTATTGTTATATATGTTTATTGTTATTGTTATATCATGGCGCGCATCCTTAGACCTACTGGTGTAACTCTTCTACGGGTATACTCGGTGTAACGTCATAGTATATATTTTGAATATGTAATATATATGTTAGTATATAGCACATCAAATATTGGTTCATCCCTAGATATGGGTCAAATGACTGAATAGTTTGATGGACTATTACTAACAACAATAAAATATATAGCTGTTAATAAAGCTTGAAGAAATAATCTAATGAACACCGATGCACATGCTTTCTTAGGGTCAACGCACACTGTTGGATGAACCATGTTATACAAAAGTGTCAGCGTTTGATTTGCTTGACCAAATTTTTCTGGTTTGTCACGCGGTATACGTTGACCCTTAGTAATACATCGTAAATTATGCATTGTAAGTTATGAGTAATTAAATGAAAATCAATTAAAATACATTTCATATTTGTGTCTAAAATTATTTTTGGTCAGCTGGCCTATTCACTAATTTGGTCTTTATTAACAACCTACTAAAATAAACATAAAGAGCCGTGATAGTCCAGTGGATATGACCTCTGCCTCCGATTCCGGAGAGTGTGGGTCAGAATCCGGTCCGGGGCATGCACCTCCAACTTTTCAGTTGTGTGCATTTTAAGAAATTAAATATCACGTGTCTCAAACGGTGAAGGAATAACATCGTGAGGTAAACCTGCATACAAGGGAATTTTCTTAATTCTCTGCGTGTGTGAAATCTGCCAATCCACATTGGGCCAGCGTGGTGGACTATTGGCCTAGCCCCTCTCATTCTGAGAGGAGACTCGAGCTCAGCAGTGAGCCGAATATGGGTTGATAATGAAGATGATACAATTTAGTTTTCCTCCGCATAAGAAAAATTAGATGACTTTTCTCTACATTATGTGGCAAATGCATAACTTACGATATTCTAATTATTATATAAATATAAAAGTACAGCTAGATAATAAGTAATTGTTAGATAAGGAACAAAGCCCAATATAACATAACATATTAATTATTATTTTTTGTGAAATATACGCAAAATTAGGTAAGTTTACTCAATGAGTCGATTTTATTGATTCATAAAACCATCCTCTCACTTACAATCACACTCAATTACTAATTTTACCACCTATATAGTAGTGTCGGATAGTCTAAACCTCAGAACACAGAAAACTCCAGAAGGTGTGGTGATCGCGCGTAGGAATGAAGCCGTTTAAACTACTCTTTTTTGGTGTAGTTTCACGAACAAGCTATTTATCACTGTGTATGCCGTGTTGTGTGACGTGCTATACAGGTACAATTTTTGGTAAACAACACAACTTTATAATGACGGCTTCTATTTTTTCTGTATTCTAAGGTCAAAACGTAAATTTTGTCATCATTTTATGTAACCGACACGAAATTTGTGAATAAATTATCCGTCACTTATAAGGAGGTGGCAAAACCACCTTTTAGTATACAAACTAAAACACAAATAAAGATAAATTTAACTTATTTCAAACATTTCCATTCACCTACACACACACACACATATTTATGGTTATTTACACATTGTTTGACACATGCACGATCTCACAATTTTACGACGTTGGGATATATCAGGATGAACTAAAATGAGGGGTAGATATTTAAGGGTGGAAAAGGGAAGAGGAGTCCAATCGATCCAGTTCCTTGGAACGATTGAGGAGACGGCTGACAGCATATCGGACTTCCATGCTACTGGATCGAAATATTGACAACGTCCCCCGGTTTTACCCCCGTAGTTTATATTCCCGTGGGTATATGGGTATAAAATATAGCCTATACAAATAACGTTACTTTATAGTGGTAAAAAAATTCAAAATATTTTAAGTATATCCAGGGATTACCCCCTACAATACCAAAAACTTTACCTCTTTATAATATTAGTATAGATTAGGTCGAACTACCCAGGTCCTACCTACCTACCTACACAGGGACAAAATATTTATTAATGAACACACTGCCCGAATTTGTGTATATGATATTTATGGCGTGTCGGATAAAATTATAAAAGTAACAAACCACGGTGGGGGGGTGTTTTCCTTTTAAGCCATCTTCCAAACTTCGGTGCATCCAATAACAAATGTGCCCCTGAAAACTGGCTTCAAGGTTAACCCTTTTAAATTATCTTTCTTTACCTATTCAAAAATCGACTCTTTGTTTTGGGCTATCAATTCTTTTGTAAAAACCTAAAAGCCATATTATTAAAGATAAAATCTTGTAAACAACTGTATGGATTATAAATAATGTCGTATGTTTAGAATTTTCACGAATCGAGTTTTTCCTTCTTAATGTATACAAATTACGTGTCACGTCGTTTGTCCACGATGGCCTCCTAAATTACTTAAATAATTTTAATAAAATTTTCACACAGAGTTTGATCCAACTTTAAATATAGGGTAGGGGTATGATAGAAGTAGGGGTATATAAGTCAAAAGGAAGCTTTCATCTGCCTGTTTAAATTCCTGATATGTCTTAACAAATTCTCAACAAAACTACACGCAATATATCATCATTTGACATTCCATCTAAAATAATATGCTAATGTTTTTAATGAAATATTTTAGGGAGAGAGCAACGAGACACGCATAGCGGTTGCGAACCAGCGGGCGAACAAGCTGCTCAAATCTTAAAACCTTTTACTCCTCGTCAATGCAAAGGGATGTCGTATACAAGATCAGTGTTGCCTGACTTTAAAATTCATTCGCTTTTTAAGTTTATCGCAAATTGCCATAAAGCCAGATGTAACGATTTTTTTATTAATTTCATTGAAAAGTCGCTAAAATCAAATCAAATTATTAGGTGCATATTTGGATCCTAAATTGATTGTAATACCTAAACTTTGAACTAATGTAACAATTAAATGTAATAACAAAAGTATCTCATGTATTTTAAAAAAAAATCGTTGTTTTTGGCTTTTTGGCACTATGTTTATTCGATCGAGTTATAATTATAACGAGATTGACAAAATAGTGTTGCCTGATGTAAATTTGTTCAAAGTTTGTATTGCATTTAAATATTTTTGTTATCTATTGTAAATAATCAACGATTTTTTAATTTATATTGTATCTTATTGATTGTTAATTAATATGTGTAATAATGCATTTCTTCCATAGTTAATTCAATTCTTATAATTGTTGATTATAAAAATCCATGATATTTTTTATAAGTTCATAAGGTAACGCCATTTTGTGCAATACTGGCATGTGTATTCAAAATAATTATTTACTATGAAATAAATAATAAACTTTGAGAAATTATGCTTTAATTTATAGTAAGATTTATAACGATATACACGTGTCACTCTCGAGGCTAGATTATTTTAGTACGAGATCTGGCATAAGGAATATATACCCTCATCTGTTATTTCATTGGGTAAGAAATAAATGATAAAAATATTCACATTGACACATTGCACATAGGTTGTTAAATTGCGGTCGAACAGTATTAAATGTTTTTTTTTTTTTTTAATCTCATCACCTCATTGGTTAATTATAAAAAACGTACACTAGTTAATAGAATCTATCCCAAAAGAATTGAAAAAGTAACGGTTGCTTTCACTCTGCAACTGTGGGGTTGCCAGATATAAACAGTTAATTAAAATGTTATTTAAATACCCTCATCAGTTATTTAGTCGTCTAATATGTCAAATGAAATTTATTAATATATCCTTAATATCCTTAATTTAACTGAATTAAGTTGTTTTTGATAGTTCATGGTTCCATAGATTTTGTATGAAAAATGTGTGTGTTCGCAATTTAACAAGGCAACCTATTTGCAATGTGTCACTGTAAACATTATCTATCATTTATTTCATAGCACTAATGAATAACAGATGAGGGTATATATTTCTAATGCCGGCTCTTAGACCATTTATAGAGGAAGATTAGTCAGGCAAAAACTACGCTACCATACTAATAACTATGTTTGTGGTAATATTATCAGAGATTATTTTTTTATGTGTTTAAGTTAAAGTATTACCTACATAACCTCTTCTTTCTGAACACGCTTTATTGGGCATTATTATAAAGTTAATTATTTTTTCAAACGTATTTGTACTATAAAATACCTATTTGTATTATGTATTAACTTTATGTTGAGATTTTTGTAATAGGTACAGTTCAATCCCCTTTTTAAATAGCTTTAAAATATTTCATGACTTATTTTGTTTGTTTTTTTATTTAGGTAATGTGCCAAAGTTCCTTTTACATCAACAAAATTATTAACTTTTTTTTTATTATTATGGAAACTTCAAATTTCATAGTGAACGTAAGAGATTTAATAAGCTTTTAAAATAGTTTGCTCGGAACAATAATAAAGTATGTACCAATATAGCTCAAATATAGTAGAGAACACAGATATTTTCGATAGACCCTAAAATATGATAGAATACCGTAATCCGCTGATATTTCTCGAACCGCATTTAAAAAAGTATCCTATAATTATTATAGAAAAATTTAATATCTAAAAAATAGTGAGATCGACAATGTTAATATATTGCTGTTTAAATATTGCATATTTGTAATTATTAAATTTAAAAAAAAAAAAACAATTTACTTTTTACCTTCTAAATAAAGTGAAAAATTTCGTTGTAATAATTAGCTCTTAATAATTACTATATCAATTACAGTTATTATTACAAACGTTGTAATATGATTACGGTAATATGCAATAGTAATATATTTTAATAGTTGAGCAGTTAAATATTTATTACTTAAAGTACATATATTGTTGTAAGTGTATTTGAGGGCAGTTCACACGAATCTTCTCAGCCGCTGCGTTTTAGAATGACAAAGAGGAAGCCGCTGTTTTGACTGAAATATTTAGAACCTAGGTAACTGTGATAAATATAACCTCAAATGGTTCGTCTAAAGATACCTTTTCGCTTTATTGTCAATCGTACTCTTGAATTTGCCTAGACGCTCTCCGCGCATCTCGATTATATCTCCCAAATAAAAAGGAGAATTTAAATTTAGTTGGACATGTTTTATTAGATATTTTGTTATATTATACTATCATCCGTAAGTTTTAAAATTTTGTCTTCGTTCATACAGTTTAGTTCTAAGAGTCAATAAAACGGATGCGAGTTTCTATCCATTTTCATCTTCATCTCGTTTTGACTTGCAGTAACTGTCAAAACTGGCTATCATCAAGTCATTTGTGTCATGATCATGTTAACTATTTGTTCTAGTCTTTCTAGTCCAACTTTGTAACTTAATATCACTTGAATTAACCGTAATAAGCAGATTAATTATTCTCGATAGCATTTGTTGGGTGTTTCTAAACGCACGGTTGAGTGAATCCGTGTGAACACGGCCTCGTATCGTTGTACCGGCCTTAGAAGTAATGAATATAGGAATGTTAAAGATGATGGCTTGACTATACTCGTGTACAGGGCGCCACGGAAAATAGCTTCAATGTTCTCAAATAAATCGAAATTGTATTCACAAATTTTACATTGTAGAATATCGAAAAACATGTGGCTCCCTGTACAAGCGTTAGATTTAAGAATTTTCGAAATTTCTCTACGTCTTTCTCGATCGTCTTAGTTTAAGTGTAAAGCGGGTCATTTGACCCGTGCGTTTTTGATCTAAGTACATATTCCAGTAATGAATAAACTTATATTTTAACCGTATTTATAACATATAGACCAGTGTTGTTAAGATCAATTTAATCAATAGATGTGTATACCGCCTGCGCAAAAATATATTCGTTTATATTCAGCCTAATATTTGTCTACTTACAGTAAAATTACATAGAAAAACGTCTATTTTTCTTTATGAATAGAATAGTTAGTATAAAAGTGTTAATTTTTAATTAAATTATTTATTTGTTAATATTACCTATAACTCTTTGTATTATTTAATTACCTTATACTACCTTTAATTTTAGATTCTTTCTACTCATACTACGAGTAGGTATGCATGCATTTTCTTTTTCCATTTTTGTCTTATTCCATTTTAGTGTCATTAGTTTTATTTACCGTGGGAATTATACCCAGTGGACCCTCTGAAATCGGAGGCAGATGTCATATCTGCCTCCGATTCCAGAGGGTGAGGGTTCGAATCTGATCCGGGGCATGCACCTCCAAATTTTCAGTTGGGTGCATTTTAAGAAATTAAATATCACGTGTTTCAAACGGTGAAAAACATCGTGAGGAAACCTGCATACCAGAGAATTTTCTTAATTCTCTGCGTGTGTGAAGTCTGCCAATCCGCATTGGGCCAGCGTGGTGGACTATTGGCCTAACCCTCATTCTGAGAGGAGAGTTGTGCTCAGCAGTGATATAGATTGATAATGATGACGAATACGTAATGCATTTTGCCTCGCCTTATTCTATTTTTAATGTCATAAGTTTTATTAAAATGTACATATTTTATACGTGACTCGACTATGACAAACAGATAGATAAAATTAGTGTTTAAAGTTCAATCTAGTAGCTGGTACAGTTGATAATGCTTTGATCTTCATCAGAAATGTAAGATAGTACTGTCTTAGATAAATTGAGGATTCAATATTTTCCAAATTGGTTTAGTATGGTTGTAGGTTTAGGTCGTAAGCACCCTAGTGGCAAAGACCTACCGCAACTCGATTTACCGGTCAACCGACCATCTGTAAAAACTGACAGAACTATGGGTAAAATGGGGTAAAATAAATTTATTTTTCTAAAAGTAAACCCGCTACCATCTTTAACAGCATGGTAACATTAAGTGAGATTTCAGTCAAAGGTAACTAATTCGTTAAAAAAATGCTTGAGTATTGGTGAAAAATAAATAAACAAATAGTAATAATAATACGTAAACATTTATTAATTATGACTATTCTTACGTATAACATTATATTTAAGTAATAATTACGTCACTATTCGCATATCGAAGTCACGATAATCTAATCACAACTCCAAGCGAAAATATCTTTGGGAATGTTTTCATAGCGTTCTTCCATTCGTCAAACAACTGAAAAAAAAGAAAAAGTCATTCATTACCTATTTAATGGAAAATTGTAGAACTTTTTGTATTATCATTAGTTAGGGTCGGAGGAATTTAGTTCAGTCTTTAAGTCTACTGATTTTGTTCTTCTTTCAGGAAATTCTCAAATCAGTTTGAAGTTTTGTTCTTTAACATCCGCCAAAATCCGAAATTACTAAAGTTTTTCAATAAATGTCTGATAGTGATCGTAAATTATTGAGAAACACCGTTTCTTTTTTCGATTTCGTTCATAGATCTTTCAGATATAATCGCCATGCCTAGTGTATGAAACATCACCTAAAGCTACCCTGTGGGCTATTCTGTAATTTGTTTACAAGTTAGCCCTTGACTACAATCTCATCTGATGGTAAGTGATGATGCAAGCGGGCTAACTTGTTAGGAGGAGGATGAAAATCCACACCCCTTTCAGTTTCGTCGGTAGGGTGGTAACTAGCCACGGCCACAGCTTCCCACCAGCCAGACCAGGACCAATTAAGAAAATCTCAATCGCTTTAGCCGGGGATCGAACCCAGAACCTCTTCCTTGTAAATCCACCGCGCATACCACTACGCCACGGAAGCCGTCAAACTTCCTTTACATCAGGGGTGCTCGTAGTTAAGGGCTAACTAGACCTTGAATAAAAAAAAAAAAATATTCCGCATACCTAAATTAGCTACAGCTTCCAAGGAAACCATCAACGCGAAGCCTAGTATTGAGCAGAGGAATTGCATCAGGCCTGTACGATCTTGCCGCCATACTTCGAAGAACACCACGTAAACCAGCGTGCCGCAAGCTAGCCCCTGGCAACAAAATAGAAATAGAAAAAGTTTGAATTTAATCACTAAAGTCTTTAGGTAGAAAGTTCATTTTTACTAAATTTTTTCGACTAAGTAGGTAAACCATCAGGTGAGAAAACCTGCAAGCCTGAGGATTTTCTTAATCCTCTTCGTGTGAGGTCTGCCAATCCGTATTGGCATTGGGCCAGCGTGGTCTATTGGCCTAACCCCTCTACGTACGTGATCTGAGTACTCGTGCTCTGCAGCGAGTCGAAAATGGGTTGTAATGATGAGCGAAAGTAGGTACTTACTTAATAGAGTACTACCTACTATGTCATCAAAAATCATTTCTATCATTCTTTACATTATAGCCACACAATAAAATATGAGTCTTTACAAGCAGAGTGGTGAAGCTGGTGAAACCCATTAAAAATCCAAACTTCACGCGTCTCCTTGATATCCGCATTTACGAAAAATTTTCATCTCGCAGGTTTTTTGAATCGTATTTAAAAGTACATCCACTTTGATCTTTGAGTAAGTACATCCGTAACATGTTGTTTCCAATAAAAGTAAATAATTGTTTTAAAATTAACATCGACTTCTGTGTACCTATTGCCTTTTAGCGAATACATAACAACTCTAAACTTTTCTTAAGCGATGCCCAAACGTCATGTAGGTATAAAGCATCCCTAGAGACGTTAGTTGAACAACAATCTATTCTATCTATTATAAAAATACCAATTTTTTTAAATTGACCTATTTTTTTTCCAAAAAAGAGAAGGTTCTACGTTCGGCTGTATCTACTTACTTATGTTTTTTTTTTAGTTTCATTACATATACCTGTGACCTGCTAAGTATATAATAATAGTATCAGGAGCTTCATGATGCACTCGTAGGTATCATGAACTATGTTTAACTTTCACTGAAGACCTGCGTAATATGAAAACAAAATACCCTTCAGCTCAACTTATCTCTTTGCCCTCAACGGTCATTTCATATTGACACCGAAGTATCATCAAAGAATCCGAACTCTATGCAAAAATTCAATTTGCATTTTTTATTCCCAAAAAATTTAAAAGTAAATACCTAAATAGGTATTAGTCTGTGCGACCCCTTATTCGTATCGAAGCAAAAAAAGTTGTAACATTGACTCATTGGCAAAACATTTGACATCTACTTATGCATCGTCGACTCGCGTCTAACTTTTATCATCTACGTGATCCTTAAAACGAGACGTGATCGATAAAATCTGGAAGATACGATTAAAGTACCTACTTACACTTCTATTTGAGAAGCTTTAGATATACGTTTCTAAGTACTTGTGTCTACTTATATAAGTACCACACAGGTTGCCGACATTAAGTAACAAGATAATGTTTAGAGGTGAGGAAGCAATGATAAGTAAATATGTAGTACGTGATCTGAGTACACTTGTCTGGACAATAATATCGGATGTTTATAAAATAAGAAAAGTAATAAACGATTAATTTAGAAACCATCGCTCGAAGAGGAAAGAAATAGCCTTAAATCTCCGTCCCGGTCATTATGAATTACCATCTGATAAAAATCTTTAATGAATTTAATATTATCACCCTACTAAGTCCGGTAAGAGCCGTGATACTCAGTGGATAAGACCTCTGCCTTCGATTACGGAGGGTGTGGGTTCGAATCCAGTCCGGGGCATGCACCTCCAACTTTTCAGTTGTGTGCATTTTAAGATCACGTGTCTCAAACGGTAAAAACATCGCGAGGAAACCTACCTAAGAATTGTCTTAATTCTCTACTTGTGTGAAGTCTGCCAATCTGCATTAGGCCAGCGTGGTGGACGATTGGCCTAATTCCTCTGGCCGATTGGCCGAAGTCCTTTCCCGTAGCCCGCATACATGGGAGTGTCATGAACGAACATGCCAATCTATAAAAACAACCAAACAACAATGTATCACCTGCAACACAACAGAGTATATGCCCGCCTCAGTGGCACCAGCGCCGCCGACCAGGATGATGCCAACGCCGATGCCGAGCGCGGACACGAAGGAGAAGGTGAAGATGTACACGATGGACAGCCAGCGCTTGGTGCCGGCCGCCAGGAGTTCCACACCGATGCAGAACGCTATTATGTACTTGTGAGCTGATACTGCTCCGAACATGTACCTGAAGAAATAACAAACGAATTATGAACAAAACAAGACAACTCTCTAGATCTATTAAAACAATGAAATTTTAATAGATCTAGAGAGAGCTCAACGATCAGTATTAAAAGTAATGCTAAAAAAACCATACAAATATTCAACCGCACTACTACATAAAGATAGTGGGGTGTTTACAGTTCGTCAACTCTTTATATTAAAAGCAGCTTTGTCAAAACATAGACAATTGCTACAATCCCCAAATGTGAAAAAGGTATTTGGAAAAAGAATAGTCAAGGTCAATCTCCCAATTGCGAAAACTGAGTTCGCTCGACGATTCACACCATATGTCGATGCAATAGTCTACAACTTTGTTGCAAGGTCCTGTAATCTTTGCAACCTCTCAGTAAATCAGGCAAGTCTAACAATAACAAATTGGTTAAAAAGTTTAACTCATACAGACACCGAAGAATTACTCAATGCAAATATGAAATAAGCTAAAATAATTGTGTAAACCTG
Source organism: Bicyclus anynana (assembly GCF_947172395.1). Lineage (NCBI taxonomy): Eukaryota > Metazoa > Arthropoda > Insecta > Lepidoptera > Nymphalidae > Bicyclus > Bicyclus anynana. The sequence goes on along the minus strand of NC_069103.1, from coordinate 4,980,363 downwards.
TCTAACGTTTTTGCTTACTGTTTTACTTTACTTTTCTTTTTTGTAATGTATTTCTTTTTGTAATGTAGTCCTATTTATTGTAATTTTTGTAATTAGTCCTAGTCCAACGGAAAGCATTGGAATATCCTACCTGGTCTCCACGATACAGATCAATCTAGTGTGGATACCACAGGCAATGTTATGGTTTTTTGTATCTATTTTTGGTCAATAAAGATTTTATTTATTTATTAACACTTACGGCCAGTTCAGTTTCAGTTCTTCATCGTTTCAGTTCTTCATCGTAAGTAACAGTCAAAGTAACGTCGAACAAAAGTGACTGTCTTAATCACGGAAAAATAAAGTCTTCTTTACTACTTACTACTTTTACTGTTACTTTAGCTTTACATGAAGAAACTGGCTGTTAGAGATTATTATATTAGACTACTAGCTGACGCCGCGCGGTTTTACCCGCGTGGTTCCCGTCCCCGTAGGAATATGGGGATAATATCCTGAGATTAACGCGTTCAACCAAATAAACAAACTCTTCAGCTTTGTAATATTAGTATAGATTATTACAATAGTACCTAATATCATCATCATCATGAACAGCATATGGACGTCCGCTGTTTGATATAGGCCACTTGCATCATGCAAGTTGTATGGACAACGCAACGGTCTATAATCTATTTTCTTATGTGTACATAGCAAAGGAAGAAAAGCAACATTATCTATTATTGTTTAATACACTGTTTGAGTATCTAATGATCTAAATAGATAGTATCAATGATACAGTGGGATTAAAAGATCGTAAGACTCGTGTAAGAATAACCGATAACACATAAAAAGGTCGCTAACCGATTCGTAGATCATACTCGTAGATGACAGTATGACTAATACAGAATACTATGTATTTTGATATCGTTCGATGAGATCTGCTGATCAGATTCAGAGTCATAGATAGATACGATTTTTGGTCCCTTTTCAGTGGCGGGAGCAGTTGTAAGTCAAATCTTTTTATGGTATCGGAAAGAGCTTTTCGTTTTAAGACGATTGACTGAAACTACTTTACAATGACTTAATTTTTTTGTTTCCCTGCAAGTGGTAGTCTAAATGGAAGCTCTACATATACCTCCGAGTTTGCACGCGACAACGTACCGGAACGCTATACCGGTTAGCGTTAGGTTTTTGCCGGTGGTAACTAGCCACAGCCTACCACTAAACCTGCCCCTGTAGCCAAGTGACACGTCGATTCTCTTTCTACGATCGCAAACTCTTCGAAAACTAGAAAAATGTATCGTAGTATGGACGAAATGTATCGTAGTACAGATCTTGATCACGTGACCTGTCGATAGCAAATGTCATTCCCATACATTTTTCTAGTTTCTGGCTACAGGGGCAGACCTGAGCCAATTTAGAAATCAGAAAATCCTCAACTGGTCCGTGCTGGTCATCAAACCCAAGACATCTCTGTTGAGAACCAGCTCTACGCTAGAGAGGTCGTCGTGTCTTGAAGCATTGCTATGCTTATATTGCCTTTTTAGTGCCGTATACTATAAAGATTAAGATTATGATAACTTAAGATGAATTCTAAGCCACCTAACTGATAAACAATCAAATTAAAACACTACCAATCAGTTTCCCAATAAGATTACACACAAAAATGACACCTGATAGCTGTGAAGTGGTTTGTAATTGAAAATGATCTCAACAAGCTACGTGCCTGGCTCAGACTACAGATAATATGCTGATAGGAAGACGATATGCTCAAATAATACTTGAATTAGGCGTAACGTATTAAGTATGTTACTCAAGCTTACCAAGTTATTAATAGGTACAACAATGTAGGTAAGATAGAAACACGTTGATGTTGCTTGCCGGCAAAAATAAACATGGCTAGGGGCGTAGCTATGACGTATCAGCCGTAACAATGGTACGGGGCCCCAGGCTACAGAGGCCCCTAAGGGCTTCGACGGGACAGGAACGGCTATCAGGGTTACCTCTATTGTCAATAGATGCAGTAATTTTAGAAAAACTGAAATCGTCTTGAGCTATAGATGATTTAATAAATCAATTTGCGGAAAAAAGTAAAGAAAAGTGTACTTATATTTAATTTTCATTGCTTGGGTAGCTGAATTTCTAGGTGGAAGTGACAACTTATAATAGTATTTATTTTAATAGTAAAGAATAAAAAAATGAAAAACAAATTCAACCCGCATTTGAGCAGCGTGAATCTAAGCTCTATGCATCAAAATACCTTCTCCCATAAGAAAGAGGCCTGAAGTGGGCCCTTAAAATAGGCTGATAATGATGACTGGTCTTTCTCCAATCGGTCCCTCATGACTGAGGATCGTGACAACCTTGGCGAGTCATCTTTCGATAGACAATGCTCCATCGTGAACGGTCGAGCCATTTGGACGCACTGTAAAAGGTGCGGGCACGACACTTGGTTTGGGAATGACATTTGCTATCGACAGGACACGTGGTCAAGTTGTCGATCGGATCTGTCATTCCCATACATTTAGTTTTCAAACATTGGCGTAGCGTGCCCTGTGTCAAACTTAGTTGAGGGGCCCAAATGAAGGGTAAAGATTTCTCACAAATGCTCGCTTAAAATCAATATGAGAGTGACTTAATGTTACTAACTTTTGGGCACACGCTTAACCAGGGAAAAAAAAGACATTGTGGATTACTTATATTTAGCTTTCACGCGTAAGGGGCTGTAGTCTGGGGGCCCCGTATCATTGATACGGTTGATACTGCAGCAGCTACGCCCCTGTTTTCGAAGCGTCAGTGTTAATAGAAAGAGAATTTCTGTGCCACATGGCTACAGGCCGTTTCTTTGAGAAGATCCGATCATCGGATTGGATATTGATGACTAGTATAACCTATTAACTTACCAAACACTTCTAGCAGACGACTCGAGCCCAACAGCGAGACCTTCGAACAGTTCGTGTATAGACAGCGCCAATACAATCAAAAGACCGCGCAGAGCAGCCACTATAGTGTCATCTGACTCCACAGCCAAATGACTATGACCGTGGTGTCTTTGCGCTTCCAGCTCTTTGATAGGTTTATCCGTAGTCTCTTGTTCCGTGCTGCTTCGTCGTATACTCAGTACTCTCGTGAAGCTGGTGTTGGCTGTCTTGTTGTCTCGGCTGTTGATGTAAACGTGCACTAGCTCTTCGACTAGGTACATCATGAAGAAACCGCTGCACATTATCAGAGGAGCCAGCGATATCGGCATCTTTGTTATTTGGCCCAATTCTGTGGAATAAAAAGAATGTGTTTAGCTGAAGGATATTTTATTTGTCTGTTTAGTGGCAAATATCTCTGAAACCACCTGTCGGATTTGATAAATTGGTTTGATATTACGAGATCCGGCATAAGAAATACATATATGTATATCTGTTATTTATTTGCGATACGAACTAAATGATACAAAATTATCACATTATCACAATCTAAGATGGAAGCGGGCTAACTTGTTAGGAGTAGGATGAAAAACCACACCCCTTTTTAGTTTCTACATGACATCGTACCGGAACACTAAATCGCTTGGCGTTACGTATACCAGGCTCTACCAGGTCCAGTATACTTATGTAGAAACTCTCTACCCCGTTAGGTCTCACCTGCCCTTCACCTCATGGTAATTAACTAAGAAATGACGTTGTAGATAGATACTTAACTCACATCTGAATTGTAAATAAGCACTAATTAAAAACTATCTAGGTTTATCGGTGCCAAACCAAGTTAACTTGATTCATCCTTAAAATATAGGTATCGCGTATTAAAAAAAATATTTAAACTTAAAAGACGTGAACCCTTACATAATAATATTTTAATTACAAGAACCTCATTACAACAAACGGGTTGTCTTGAATTTATAAAAAATATTCTTTTAATCTCATCTGCAAAATTTACTGGCGTTTAATTATCTCTTATTTAATTATATTCATTATGAATATAATTAAATAAGAGAGTGGTGTTCCACGAACCTTTAATGCCTTTATAAATCTACCTACCTACTAATCTATGTATTTATCTACATATATGCCGTCATAAGGAATCTCCAATGAAATACTATTATTCAATTGTTTCAAGCAGTTAAAGCATCAATAGCGAACAGACAGATCCTGCTCGTCCCCCTCTTTAGAATATATTGGCCCTTTAATGCAGTACCTATGATGTACTATGTATACCTCAGTAGACAGTTGTTCGACTTACTGATAGTTATCTATAGTCGGTAACTATAAGAGATATGACTATGAGATGGACACCTACGGATTACGTTTAGAGGATTATGTTATGTGGTAATTTTCTGATGTTAAATATACCAAAACGAATAATACTTTTATATAGATACTACCAGAAAATACTAAAAATAATTTCATCCAAGATTTAAGACCCCTAAAAGGGTTAAAAAGGGGTTGATTTTTTTTTGTTGTATATCATTACTGTTTTGAGTTATATTTTTTTTAATTGATTAGTGGACTATTTAATATATAAAACATGCAGAAACATAAATAGAAGGGGGTGAATTAAGGGGTTGAACCGATTTTCACGAAATCGCGGGCGTCCTACCTAATAATATGACACACTTCTTGGTAAAAAATAAAAGATAAGCTGATGCCTATCTCGTACCTAACCTTAGCAATAATTATTTTTTGTGTCCTTATGTTATATTATTATCTTTATCACTTTGTTTTGATTACTATCGATCTTAATATATCGAATACAGATAATGTACCTATAGAAAAGAGATATTAAAATACATAACTAAAGTTTGCCCGCAACTTTGTCCGCTATATTTCTTAAGATATCTTTATCTTCTTAAAGCCTTTGTTATCAAATGTTCAGTTAAAAAGAAGCTAAACATCTCGAAGAGGCTGTCCACCGCCTGTCTTCAGAGGATCCTCGAGTACTTCGGCCACATTGCCAGGAGAGAAGGAGATAACTTAGAGAAACTAGTGATCACTGGCAAAGTGGAAGGAAAGAGACCTCGAGGACGTAGCCCGCTGCGTTGGTCAGACCAAATCCGCGGCACTCTCGACACCAAGGTACACGAGGCTCTGCAAGTCGCTAAAAGCCGAGTCAAGAAGCAAGCTTATGTTAGGGGTCACGACCCGCAGTAATGAGGAAAACGACGCAAGGAGGAAAGAAGCTAGAAACTCTAGACAGAAAGACACGCTTTAATTGGTGTTTACGGAAATCTGTAATTGGATTACGACTTCATAACGATGTGGCTAGGCTTTTCGGCTGTCTAGAGTTTCCAGCTTCTTTATAATCAGACATTTGAAAAAGATATCCTAAGAAATCTTAAATTCCAAAATTTTCCTGAAAATAGAGTAGGTAGGTAGTAGGTTTTGACATCCTCCGTGACGCAGTGGTATGCGCGGTTGATTTACAAAACGGAGGTCATGAGTTCGTTCCCGTGCTGGGCCGATTGAGGATTTCTTAATTGATCCAAGTCTGGCTGGTGAGAGGCCGAAACGGTGGTAACTACCACCGTACCGACAAGCGAATTAGCGTTCCGGTACGTTGTCGTATAGAAACCGAAAGGGATGTGGATTTTCATCTTCCTCCTAACAAGTTAGTTGGCTTCTATCTAAGATTGCATCATCACTTACCATCAGGTGAGATTGCAGACGAAGGCTAATTTGTAAAGAATAAATAGGTAGGTATAGACTGTACTAAATAAACGCTAAACTCTGGCACGTCCCCACAAGAAAGTTGACGATTAATATTTTTAATTTTTTGAGATTGTTACAAAATTAATTAAAACTGGCAACGCCCGCGACTTCCAGCGCAACCATGTATGTTTTCTGTAGTAGTAGTAGTAGCCGACATGTTGCTCCAGAACCTCCTCTATTTTCCAGTGAAAGTCCCATTAAAATCGGTCTTGTCGTTCCTGAGATTTGCCCCGACAAACGAAACGTTTCTAAAGGAATTTTCTTGTAATCATTTTCGTTATGCACCTACAAACATCGTCACGTTTTAGTTTTCTTATTATAGATAGGATGTTTACACATTTTAATCTTATCAAATAGTGTCAATGCTTGGATTATTATCAAACCAGTTTTTGATTTCATTTTTGCCGAAATGCTTTCTGATAATTTCTGCTATATCACTAATCGTAAAGAAAAAACCTTACCGTTAACGTAAGCGTCCACATATCCGCATCATAAGTATTGGACGCATCGCATCAAACGGATTTTTAATTTTACGGTGGATAAAGTCTGTTCGATGCGATCCGTACGATGCGGATCATGCACTTGTATGTCTTTCTATTCAATACTAAAATCCGTTTGATGCCATGCGTCCGATACGTACAATGCGGATCTGTCAACGCGTGCGATTACATTTTAGACATCAGTATCGATCACTAATCACCCCCTGACAGTTATTTTGGAAATATATTTAATGTACAGAATTGACATCTTTACAGATTTATTATAAGTATAGATATAGATAACCGACGCCCCGCGATATCACCAGATCACCAGATATCACCAGATATCACCGGATGTATTGGGCCAGCGTGGTGGACTATTGGCCTAACTCTGAGAGGAGACTCGAGCTCAGCAGTGAGCCGAATATGGGTTGATAGTGATAATATTTTCTACATTAGCTCAAGTTTGGTCTGGTGCTAGGTCGTGGGTACTTACCACCTTACAGGCAATGACGTCATACGCCATAGTTAGCCAGACATAACCGGATTCGAAGCGAAGACCCTTCGAATAAACTAACTACTTTACTTCACTGCTACATCAACAATGACACGCCCAAAATATCCTCCACCATTATTTTTAGAACAATGACGTTCTATTTCTTAAACAATATGGATACAATATACAGAAGCTAAAACAAAGGTTTATGTGACTCGGAAATACCTAATTCCCATTGCACCTACGCGTGTTTAATAAATGCAGTGGCGTAGCCATGTGGTCCAGGCGGCACAAGAAAGGGGGCTACTTTGTTAGCCTTTAGGGGGTTTTTTATTGAATAGCTTTTAAGGGGGGGAGGGGGGGGTTATTGAAATGTCAATCTACTCGTATATTTATAAAAGAAAGTCGGGTTAGTTACACTATTTATAACTCAAGAACGGCTGGACCGATTTGGCTGAGAATTGGTGTCGAGATAGCTTAGAACCCGGAGACAGACTTAGGGTAACGGTAGGGTAAGGGTAGGGTTTCACGCGGACGTAGTCGTGGGCGTCCGCTAGTTTAAAATAAAATATTTGGAAAATCCAAATGTGCCTGCCTCATAAAACTCATTAGACAAAACCTAGCAAAACATGTATTTTCAAAGACTGCAGTAATGTGGAGTTCGCTCGATTAAACATTTCTTTTCATAGATTTACTTGTACTCCTTCCGAAGCAGTGGTAGTATAACTTGTAAGTTGTACGTTGTAAATCAGGTCTATTCAATAACTTTGGTCTATTCGCCACCTTATTTATTGATTAATTAGGTCACCTAATACAATTACCATAACAACTGCAACTGCATTTTTCGTATTCCATTGTTAACAAAAATCAAAATGGCAGACTCACTGGATAGTAATTTTGATCAGTTAGCAATAAAATAATAGTGAATACAATGAATTAAGAATTAGTTAACTTTTAACCACTAAAGTTACTGACTAAAAAGCCTCAATTGGAGGGGAAAGGGAATATTGGTCTTATTGAAAACAACATGGCAAATGTTTTTTTAAATAATATGGGTCAGGAAGAACGTTTAATAAAATATTTTAACCTAAAAATACTTATTTAATATTTGAAATAGGGGAGTAGCGTATTTCTAGTCGACCTCAGGCGGCTAAAACCCATGTTACGCTACTGTACAAATCTAAATCTGTTAACTATACTAACTGATTTAAAATAAGATCTTGTTTGTGTAGAGTTGTCAATTGCTTGGAGTTCCCCAGGCGGTAAACCTGAGACATGGGTTTTAAAAGCCTCGTACGCTTCTATTCTGATAACCAATCCTGATTTTAACACAGCGATTGGAATAGAAATAATTATAGCGGCAGAAATTCCACGGATGACCGAAAAGACAATACTTTTTAACAGAAACAGAAAGGAAAATAATATACAAGGCTAAGGCAAAAGTAGTAGTAAAAATAAACAAAAATAATGACCCGAAGTACGAGCAGATTAAGCCCGAGCAGCGTGCATATAAGGTTGTCGATCAGTTTATGCACTAGTGAGAACAATTAACCATACTAGAAAATTCTGCATTTTTATAAGCATTAAGAAAAACTTCTCATCTTCTGCATGTATGGAGTGCACGCCAAGGAGCTCAGGCTCATACCGGCTTAGCGAGGTGCTAAATAAACTAGGGGTTATAATGGGTTTTAGCGCCGTGCTTAGGTACACTCTTCTTTTCATATTTGCCATATGAAAATGACAGAAAATCTCAATATTTCATCGCCCAAAATGTCGTGACCCGAGGCCACGTAGTTTAACCATTGAACCTACAAGACATCATATATGATCATATATGTAACATAAGTACGAATAATTAATTAATTATCCAAAATGTGCAGTCGAAATGCGGAACTAAATTACCTATCTAAAAATGTACTATCTAAGGATAGTCAAGGGTAAACATGTAAACTAGTTCTGTGTCTTAATACCTTCTCTAGTTTTGAATGTCAAAGCAAAAGCCGTTACCTCTAAAGGCTAGATACGTGTATGATTTTCTATTTCACCCAAAGATTTTCTACTATAGATATGTTCCGTGCCTACAAAATCACCGCAAAAAGTGATCCGAATTCAACTACCCCACTGAGCGCACATGTGCACAATTTTGTGTTTAAACATTATACATTCATGTGTAAACAGTTTTTATCACTGAGAACCGTGATAACCCAGTGGATATGACCTTTCCGGAGGGTGTGGGTTCGAATCCGGTCCGGGGCATGCACTCCCAACTTTTTAATTGTTTGCATTTTAAGAAATTAAATATTACGTGTCACAAACGGCAAAGGAAAAACATCGTGAGAAAACCTGCATACCAGAGAATTTTCTTAATTCTCTGCGTGTGTGAAGTCTGCAAATCCGCATTGAGCCAGCGTTGGACTATTGGCCTAACCCCTCTCATTCTGAGAGGACACTCGTGCTCATCAGTGAGCCGATTATGGGTTGATAATGATGATGATGATTTAGTTTTTACACTTCCTAAACACATAACTCGGCATTTGTAGAAAATATTTAAATATTATTTGTTTAAATAACATTCGCTGTTCACAACGCGACTTAATGAAATTAAGACAATTATCCACTTATGTCCGTCTCATTTTCGACGCGCTGGTGACATATCTAATAGTATAAAATCTTTTATTTCTCTACTAAATACACAGTTGCTTATTATCTGTATTGAACATTATGTTGATTAGGCGCGAATAACATGTGCCATTGACACAAAACATAATATTTAGCATTTTTTTAAGCATTTATATGCGAATTTATTAACAAGACAGTCACAGGTCTTATCTTTCGCCAAAGATACCTCGCTACGTCATGGTGGAAGTTTGTAAATGTACAAATAAATTCTACATAATAGTAATTAACCTTAATAAATGTAAAATTATACTCTTTAAAAAAACTAGCAGTTTTTACGTTCTACTTTTTTTTAACCGACTTCAAAAAAAAGGAGGAGGTTTCTCAATTCGACCCTATAGGTATATATTTTTTTTTTAGTTTAGACTATCTCTCTGATGCTTTTAATAACGCAGTGGTTTTCAATAGAGAGGTGCTATGTTCGATTCCCAGCTCGGGTTAATTTATAGCCTTAGTAGCTCAACGGTAAGAGAGGTCGGACTTATCACCGAGGGGTGGTGGTTCGATCCCCGCCCCGTTGGTCTATTGTCGTACCCACTCTTAATACCTACAGTCTTTCCCGACTAGTTGGAGGGAAATGGGAATATTGGTCATATTAAAAAAAATAGAGTTTTATATTTTCTTGGCTCAGGTCTGGTCTGGTTAATGACATCGGCCATGGCTATTTACACCACCCTACCGACAAAGACCGCCAAGCGATTTAGCGTTCCGGTATGACACCGCGTATAACCGTGAGAGGTATGAATAAAATTGTACCTCTTCAAAGTCATCCCGCTTCCATCAAGACTGCATCATCACTCAACATCTGGTGAGATTACAGTCAATGGCTAACGTGTCACTGTATAAAAAATATATAGTGTCCTGCGACTTCGACAAGGAGTAAGTAAGAATTTATAACTTGCGTACCTAACCCATGCATGGTGTTAAAGGTTCTTCACAACATAACAATTTAGGTTAAGATTAAGATTGAGTGCCTACCAACTAATCTTATAAAGAAAACACACATCTCACCTTGCAGTGACTCAATATTCTCCCCAACTTCCGGCAACAGGTGCATAAAAGTAGTCGCAAATAGTACACCGCCGCCAAAAGACAGGAGTCCAATCACCAACTGGTTAGATGTCCTCATGTCTGGTCCGCTAGACTTCGAAAACCAACCGAATTTCATGGAAATAAGCATGGGAGCACATCCGACCACCATGGAAACGCCGAATAGGCAAACCATTGTGATGATTTTAGCCCGCAACGCGTATCCTTGGTCTTCCTCGCTCACACCCGTCACGTCCATCGCAGCACTCATTATAACGTCAGTATTAATTTGTTCGTGCGAGGGCACTGTCTCACTACGACCGATCTCTGTCGACTGAGGATTCTTCATTCAGCGTCCCCCGTAGGCGGGTTCATGATAAAGTTATTAAATGATAAAAATGCCACCGACTGTTTGCTCGCGACGGCAATTACGTCTCCCGCCTACCGAGTCACGACTCTAAAACGAATGCATTTCGGTGCGTTACGTGGAAAACTGGCATCAATATCTAATTTTCGTATTACTTTTATGGTGATGATTTTTATGGCATTGTTAGCGCGCTTTTGTGTTTCAACTATGACGGATGGACATGTTAATAGCATTCTAATTTTACGTGTAGGTACTTGTGAATATAATTTTATTTTAAGTAGTTATTTTCTTGAAATGTCCTATACTAGTGCCCGCGACTAATTTGAACTTGAACGCCTTGAAACACTATATCTACTTGTTTATGACTAGCCGACGCCTCGCGGTTTCACACGCGTAGTTCCCGTTCCCGTCAGAATACGCGGCCCATGACACTCACAAATAAGGTAAATTACTAGTTATAAAAGAACTTTCAAAATCGGTCCAGTCGATCCAGAGATTACCCTTACTATACCACAAACTTTAGGTACCACCATAGAATATTAACTTAGGTATGTTTATGAAAAATGCATTAAAATCCGTAATGTAGTAGGTAGTACTTAGTTTAAAAGACTTAAGCGTACCTTCACACAGCGCGAAGCGACTTTCTTTAACAGCCACTATAATTAAAATAAATACTATAATAACTATAATAAATTAAATACTTATTCATTGCTTTATTGATACTTATTACACCAACACAAAGATTTTATACTATTAGATATGTCACTAGCTTGTCAAAACTGAGGCGAACAAAGTCTATTGATTTGATCGCATAGTTAATAACGAAAGTTATTTAAACAAATAAAATTAATGCCAGTTTTCGTTCTTATTTTATAACGTAGAAACGGGCTCAAATATTTTGTTAATTATTTAATTAGCTACTGTACACCGTTGAGGAGTTCCCTTAACTGTCTCCCGTCTTCATCACCAGACCCTTAAATGATAGTCACAACACATCTAGATGTAAAGTTCTCATCAATACAAATTCATCAAGCCTAAGCACAAGGTAGTTACAGTAAACTGTTGAGGAGTTCTCTTAATTGTCCCTCGTCTCCATCATCAGACTCAGACTAATGACAGTCACAGCCCATCTAAGTGGAAGTTCTTGTCCACACAAATTAATCAAGTCCAAACACAAGGTAACTGTTGTTAGCCGGTAAAGAGTTCCCTTGTATGGGTTACGACTGCATCATCGGACAGAACTTCATTAAGTTGTAGTGCTTTAAAGTGGTTAATGGAAAAAAAACGCTCTAGTTGCCTTTAGGATATTTGAAACTTCCCCTCGATTTCTCATTATCAGATCCTGATATGATTACTATGGGACCAACTGGAAAGCATACCCTCTCAAACGAAATATAGTAGATTGTTATACAAGGGGCTAAAAAGACTCATTATATACGAGCTATTTTTAGAAACCGAGTTTATAATGGGTTTAGCCCCACGTGTTACACTCTGCTTTTCACTACGATTGCGAGAACATAAAATAGTTTAGTAGGTACAATATTCAATGATTTTAATTGAAAATTAAATGTACAAAGTCTACAATTTTGGATATTAAGGGAGATGCTTTTACCCAGTAACATAATTTCCGACTACTGTCAACATGAATAATGAGTATGTGAGGTAAACGTGGGAGATAATAGTTTAAAAAACTACTTTCGTAAGTGAATCCATTCGTTGTTGTTTTCTCCACTTATTAAATTTTTCGTAGGTAAATAAATGCGTCTCGACTTTGATGGTAACAGATTGAAAATTTCATCCATCTCCAAATTAGGATCACCATTCTCACTAGATGAAGACAAAAATATACATACTTATAAATTAAAAAATATGTAACTTACATATTGAAAAATATGTAAGTTACGGTCACAATGAATTTCGGAAAAAAATCACCAATTGTTTTTTAAATTCTCGCTTTTTAATTTAATTTTTTTCACATGAGAAAAAGGCAAAGGTATTACACCGTAAAGGATGTCCCATGTCTTCAAATCTCGCTCTATTCGTAACTCAATAAAAATTAAATAAAAAAATTAACGCATTCCACAGACAAGAACGCTGCATTTCATTACAATTTGAAGTTTTTTATTTATTTTTCAAAACATTCAGGGCCTTACCTATAATGATTCTATTTTCACATAAAACCTCCTCCGTTTTATAGTAGGCTAGTACTTGGGTAGTACTCGTAACAGGCAAGAATTAAAAAACAAAATTACTTTAGCTCCTAGAGGCTGAAATGCTTGTTTAGCCCCGCTGTGGAGTAGTAATATGACAGTGTTTTTGAGCAAGAGTAGTGAAAAGAATATTTCAAATCGGTTCAGGCGTTTTCGAGTAATCGATAAAAAAAAAGGTTCCGACGAATTGATAACCTCCTCCTTTTTTTGAAGTCGGTTAAAAAGGTAAAATTATTGTAAAGGAGCAATAACCTTTTTTAAGAACCGGTATCACTGATATAAAGGTCAAGGACGCCTATGTCAAATTTGTAAATGTCATTTTTTGTTGTCAGTCACTGACTTGTTTTTTAAAATAAATATATGTTTTTCAACGCGAGATCGGCGGGAAATCTTTAATTGTAGAATGCTTTTGTTTTTTAAATATGTGGTTTGCTAAATAATATCGAGTTATTTTCTATAAAGCAATAAAACGTGCAAAATGTGAAAAAAAATACTCAATTATTTGATCATAAAATTAACTCGAATATGACCAGAAAAGTAGTATATTTAATAGTTATAGCTTTATTGACCATATTAATTTGGATATACCGCAGTTCAAATTTAGAATTCAACAACACAGTACTGGTAGTAACACAACATAATGTTATTAAAGACACAATAATACAGCCCCGTAACATAACTTGCAACCGTAAGTAATCTTATATATCACTACAATTTTTATGAATAAAAGTAAACAAAGCATAATAATGTTAGATTATTTATATGACGAAATCTAAGATAGTAATGTTTTGTATTTGTATAATCACTTTATCTAAAACAACTAAAAGGAATTTCCTGAATCAAGTACTTATTATTATTTGCAGTCTTCTTTTATTCTAAGTTAAAATTAGCATCAAATCTCGCCTTATCTAACTTGTAAGAGTAAGTCTGAGATGGAAATGTGTTAATTTAATTAATTTATTAAAAGTAGGCTTGTATATAAGCACCTATAAATAGCCAAGTATAATGTCTGCTAGTAGTGACTCTACTACGAGGTTGGAAAGCAAAACTAGTAAAAAGTTGGCAAATCAATCAGAAAATACACTAAAATTGAAAATTTTTATGTTTGATCTATGTTCAAAGTAGATATAAAAGACGGAAAATATATAGGTGGGAAAATTTGGCTGGTGGTAGACTTCGGCCGTGACTAGTTACCACCCTACCTACAAAGACGTACCACGTAGATTGCAGTCAAGGGCTAACTTGTAAAGAATTAAAAAAAGAACAGGATTTCCTGGCTATATACTGATATGTATCATATGAGTCAAAGATGTACTTAGATTATAAAGTTAAGTCTCTATGTTTCAGAATCATTCATAGTGATCATTGTTACATCCTACACTGGTCATGTTGAACTAAGAAGCGCCCACAGGAGGGCAATGCCCTCTTCCTACCTCTCCAAACTAAATATTACAAGGATATTCCTGTTGGCAAAGATACCTAAACAGGAAAGGTTAGTTTCCATAACATGTTAATTTACAATCATCATTCGTCATTATGAGTCGCCTCTCAGAATGAGAGGGGTTAGGCTGTCCACCACGCTGACCAATGCAGATTGGCAGACTTCATACTTCTAGAGAATTACAAAAATTCTCAGGTATGCAGGTTTCCTCACAATATTTTTCCTTCAGCATTTAAGACATGTGATATTTAATTGTGATAATTAATTAAAAGTATTACATATTTATTACAATTGTTAAGTGTTATTATTAAGTGATAACATTGTCATAACTTAGACAATGAAGACAAATAACAAACATACTTACCTACCAATAAGATGTGTACTCTTTTAAGTAAAATTTAATATTTTGTAAACTATATGATTCAAATACCCAATATTACAATAAAATAAGTTTCTTAGTCTTATCTGCAAACATATGATATCAAACATCAGTGTTTTGCAATCGTAAATCAGGAAATGTTACTAAAACAATTATAAGAATTTGTGTAATTTTAATATTTTCAGATATATAACACAAGATGCCATCAGAGATGAAAGTAATATATTTGGTGACATACTACAAGGTTCTTTCTATGAGCACTACAGAAATCTCACCTACAAACATCTCATGGGACTAAAATGGGCATCTTCAGTATGCCAAGACACATCATACATACTGAAAGTTGATGACGATACTGTATTTAATATTGACAAGACTTATGAATTTCTCAAAAACATACCAACGTCGGACAGGAGCAGTTTTATAATGGGCTACATTTTAAACAATACAAAACCAAGGAGAAATGAACAAAATAAGTGGTATGTCACATGGGATGAATATTCCAGGAGTGTTTATCCTCCATATCTGTCGGGTTGGTACTACATAATGAGTCCCAAAATTGCAGCACTGATATCTGCCGAAGCAATCTACCATCCATTCTTTTGGATAGATGACATTTTTGTAACCGGTCTGCTTACTGAATCTCTTGGTATAAAACTAAAGCAATTGCCAAACGATTACTGGCTTGAATATTATGAATTATTAGAATGTTGCCTTCGTGATATGGTCAAGAAGTCAATAAAATGTGACTATATTGTTGGGCCTAACGGTGGACGAAACAATTTGATTGTAGAATTTAATGAAGCTTTTGCCAATTGTCAAAAATGGGACAACTGTACCACAAGAACGCAAGATAATGACTTAAAGAAAAAATGTGTTATGTTTAGAGACAGATCATTATTTAGCGACGGAAAGGCTGAAATCCATCATATTAATTTATAGTTTGAAAATATGAATTTATAAATCAAACACACCTTTGTAAAAATATTATATTTATCATTTACAATTACCTATACTATTTGTATGACACTTGTTAAGCGTAGTCAGTTTTAAGCTTAAATGAAATGTGAAATAAGATAAATTTAATATTATTGCCATGTTAACAAATCTAATCTTATGTCAAAACAATTGTACAACAATGATAAAACATTAAAAAAATTAAATTCAAAATGATATATCTATAAATCAGTCATTTAATTGAGCATTTGACTAATTATAACACAAAAAGTGCTAAGTACATACTAATAATTCATGCTATTTTCTTTATTTTTAACCATTGATTTCCTATAAAAAAGTGGATGCACAATCAGAAACCAAAACGTCCCCACTCAATGAGTACCAAACACAACAACTTCTTGGCACTCAATTCAAGTAGTCGCATTTGCAAATTCAACCTTAAACTCAATTCTTAAGGTTGAATTTGGGATTTTATTGAATTGGACTATATCTAAAGGTCTTTAGGTATAATTTTCATTACCAATAATTCTAAAACTGTCAAAGCAAAATTGGCCAGTTTTTAAGTGAAATTTTCTACATGATTGTGCATCCTTTTATTATAAGAGGTCAATGTTTTTAACAATCAATATTGTAGCCAAGCATTGGTTACTGAGCTACCATTTACAGTACAATCTTTAAACCCTTTCATAATGTAACTTGATTGAAACCATCTCTTGTCATCTGTTGACTCTATTTCATTAAACTCTACTTCTTCATCAGTATTTAGTTGGTCAATATTGACATTGATTGCATCGCCAAAGATCTGGAACTTGTGACAGCATGAAACATTTTGATGATTTTGAGTCCTAAAGTCTAGACAAACAATCTTACAACTTCTAGGCAGTCTGTATCCATCCACCGATAAAAAGGTGTCAGCACAGACCACATCCTGATTGTTGGAAATGTTCTTTTTAATAAAAATGTACATGTTTGTTGGTGACAAAGTATTGAAGAAAATCTGACTTAGTTTGTCAGATGTCACTAATGTTCTGAAACAAAAAGAAATACAATAAATATGCTGGTAATAACTCATGTTCAATTTTGTCCTCATAATTTTCTAGCTTTAGTCATTCAGACTGTAAAATGCAAAACTAATTTAACATTCAATAGTTTTCCACTGAAGATCCTACCCTATAAAATTGTAATACTTATTGTTTTAAAGAATATTGACCATATCTTTTGAATGTAATTAATCTTCTTTTTCCTCTTCTTGACTAGTTGTAAAGACTAATATGTGTAATATAAAATTTTCTAATATCAAATAGGCTCAATTGAATCTCAGTTCATTCATTATCTTTCAATAAAAAATACCTCATCTGGGATAAAGTAATTTCTAATTTTGTATTTAAATTTTCATCATCATCAATTTACATACATCAACCCATATTCGGCTCACTGTTGAGCTTGAGACTCAGCTTAGAATAAGAGGGGTTAAGCTAATAGTTCACCACACTGGCCTAATGCAGGTTAACAGACTTGACACACAGAGAATTAAGAAAATTCTCAGGTATGTAGGTTTCCTCACAATGTTTTTCTTCACCATTTGAGAAACATTGGAGCTATGTGGATTTTAATGCCTTAAAATCTACATAACTAAAATGTACCTACACCCTCTGGAATCAGAGGCAGAAGTCATTTCCACTGGGCTATCATGGCTGTCATTCTTATAAAAGCACAAAAAATATATCAGAGATTTAAAAAGCAGAGGTGCATATAGCAATTGGTGGTACATTTTGTCTGGGTTGGCAGGGGTCGGTGGGCAGGCACAGAGTTCTATAAAGATACCCTGTAGTATAGACTAATCATAATATTAGAACACAGCACCTGTGTGAAGCTGGATTGTGTCGCTAGTATAACATAAAGGCAGTCCTGATTTTAAAAACATTATTAATACTTACTTAAACACATTTCTTTGTATTTTCTGGTCTGATGCAATATGAGTAGAATGGCATTGTTGCTTGTGGCACGCTCTTGGCAATATCAGCCGGTACACTTCTTTACATGTAATGGGTGTTCCACCCAGGACAATGCAAATCTCTTCAGGTATTGAAGTTTCAATTTCCTTCAACAAGCTCTGCAATATAAAGAAAAGAACTACTACAGAGTTTGAACATTTTATTTGTGACTGTGAGTTTGAATTTTAAGCTTTCTGGCCTAAACCAATAAACACATAATTATAACAATTTTGTCATCAATGTAAAGCAACACATGCTCTTTATTTCCTGGTATTGCCACGTGAACACAATCTACGGGAGTGTATAGCGTTCAATAGATAATGATTGTAGAAAAACTGCAGACTCAAATGTTTATTATGATAGGTCTTTGGTTGGATTATTACAAGCTAAATGACTGTTCTATCATAATTAACTATACTATAATACTATATATATACTCGTATTTCAGAGATCTCATATCAATATGTGGCACATATTGATATGAGATCTCTGAATTGCCTACTTTATATTGCCAATACCTAGTATTGTTTAGTTATCAACTACAAATTGAAAAAAAACACGAAGGATATACCTTTATGATAAAGTCCAGGTTATTTAAAGCTGTGGATGCTACAAAAAAATGTCTCTCAGACAGGTGTCCTTCTCTTACATCTTCGCACGATTTTCTCTTGTTAACAACTTCTTTTAGCCACTGATAAGTATACGGTATCTGGAGCCTTTGGTAGGCGATAAATTTAATTAATTCTACAACAATATGCCCACAAGAGATAGAAGTTAATTGATCACCTATGTTCAAGTTGATGTTAATATTATTTTTTGAATTGAACCCACTCATATCGGTATTGTACTTTGAATGAAGATTTAACTTAATCGCCTTGGACGAGAGCTTCACCTAAAATGTAAAGCTTTCACTCTTTTACTTTTAAATTTCTTGTACAATATTTTGTCTAAAATTGAAAATTTAAATTCCAACGGTCACGGTCTTCCCCACAGACGACAAATGAAGGTCTTTCCTAATGTCAGTTGTCACTTGATTTTTTTTTTTAAAAACTGGCATACAATAGATTACTCCAACAATAGAGCAAAGAGTGTTAGTTATTACCCCAGACGAATTAGGTTAATTACTCTGTGAATATTACAAGAAAGCAAGTTTGGTTTTTTTGGGTCAAGTAAATTGGCGCTGGCTTTTAATAAAAGGCAAGTTATGGTGTATGTGTTTTCGAACTAGTCTCTTTTTTAAGACATTTATTATTTTAAGACATTTTCTTTTTTCCTTACAAAGCAATGCAAGACATCATTAATTAAAAAAATGTATATTTGATAATGATAATGATGATTACTATTATGACTATATTAAAACTAGGTATCAAAGATTAAAACGCTTATTACCTCTTAACACGTTATGATTTCTTAAAATATTAGTGATCAGTGATAACTTTTCTAAGATAACAATATCCTGGCTATGAATAATGTTAAAAGGAAATTATTCGAATTTCAAAAATATGTACAAAATATTGCTCATTCTGACATGACAATAAAGTTAATTTCGACAACAACAAAATTTGCGCATATTTTTCACGATGTACAAATTGCAAAAAGTTGTTGTAAATTCAAAATCTACTTACTCGTTTTTAACATTTCGTAAATATGCAAAGGAAGTGCGATTTGGACCTGATGTTAGGTCATTGATGTTACAAGGCGTAGATATTTTAGCAGATGCAGTAGCTATTACAATGGGACCTAAAGGAAGAAATGTAATTTTAGAACAAACTTTTGGTCCACCAAAAATTACAAAGGATGGTGTAACTGTTGCGAAGGGTATAGAATTGAAAGATAAATTCCAAAATGTTGGTGCTAAGCTCGTTCAAAATGTTGCAAATAAAACTAATGAAGAAGCAGGTGATGGAACTACAACTGCTACTATATTAGCCAGAGCAATTGCAAGAGAAGGTTTTGACAGCATTTCGAAGGGTGCTAACCCGATTGAAATCAGGAAAGGTATCATGTTGGCAGTAGCAACTGTTACCGAACAACTAAAGAAAATATCGAAACCCGTTAGAACATCAGACGAAATAGAACAAGTTGCCACAATATCAGCGAATGGTGACAATAGCATAGGTAAACTTATTGCAAATGCTATGAATAGAGTTGGCAGAGATGGTGTTGTAACTGTTAAAGACGGCAAAACATTAGAGGATGAGTTGGAAATAATAGATGGTATGAAAATAGAGCGTGGTTATGTTTCTCCTTACTTTATAAATTCTAGCAAAGGTCCCAAAGTTGAGTACAATGATGCATTAATTCTTTTTTCTGATAAAAAGATATTTACTGCTAATCAATTAGTCCCGGCATTAGAAATAGCAAATTCTCAAAAAAAGCCTCTAATAATTATAGCTGAAGATTACGAAGGTGAACCCTTATCAGTATTGGTGGTAAATAAACTAAAAATTGGATTACAAGTTGCAGCTATAAAGGCGCCGGGATTTGGTGAATATAGAAAAAATACATTAATCGATTTAGCTATTGCAACTGGGGGTGTAATTTTTGAAGACAATGAAAATCTAATTCGTTTAGAAGATTGTCAACTTGAAAGTTTGGGAAAAGTTGGTGAAGTAATTATAACAAAAGATTCGACACTATTACTGAGAGGGCGAGGAGATAAAATAGAAATAGAACAACGAATTGAGCAAATAAGAGCAGAGTTTGAAGAAGAAAAAAGTGAATTTGAAAAAAATAGATTATTGAATCGTATTTCCAGATTAAAGTGTGGAGTAGCACTTTTACGAATTGGGGGGTGCAGCGAAGTTGAAGTTAATGAAAAGAAAGATCGTGTTAATGACGCTCTAAATGCTACGCGGGCAGCAGTTTCAGAAGGAATAGTGCCAGGAGGTGGTGCTGCCCTTATACGATGTATACCTCTATTAGAATGGCTTAAACCAGCTAATTCTGACCAAGCTGTCGGAATTGAGATAGTTAAAAAAGCACTTCGAACACCATGTTTAACAATAGCCCGTAACGCTGGTTATGACGGGGCTGTGGTTGTGTCAAAAGTTGAGAATTTAAGTTCCGACTATGGATACGACGCGTTAAATAACGAATACGTTAATATGATTGAAAAAGGTATTATAGATCCAACAAAAGTCGTTCGAAGAGCGCTAACTGATGCTAGCGGAGTTGCGTCACTATTAACCACTGCAGAAGCTGTTGTTTGTGAAGTTCCAAGTGAAAAGGGAAGTTCTCCTCAAACTTTAGGGCCCGATACTCAAGGCGTTACTATTTATTAAAGTTTTCGTTGAAGTATTTTAATTTGTTTTCATCTTAACGATTTTAAAAACTTAGATCTGCAAATAATTTCACATAGAACAGAAAAGTACTAGAAATACTAAAATGGGTTTAATGTATCCTACATTGAGGTTTAGGCTGCCTCCACCACCGATACGGAGTGAGGCAGCGGTGCCGAGAAACGGAGAAATATTAACCAATTGGATTGCATAGAATCTCCGCTCCTAACAACACTTACGTGGACAGGATTTTACATTTTATATCTCCTTTATAAATGCCTACCCGTGTGTAGATTGGTGATGGTGTAAATCAGTGTACCTAGTACCTACTATACTCGAGTTAATCATAAATTTACGATTCGGTACAAGTACCTAAGTTAATGAATACGACCATCTGTGTCTGTAGCGTTCATAGATTTACGATTCGGCTTAGACAATTAATAACTGAACGTGGTTTGCACCCAAATTCACCAACAAAAAGTCTGTCATTTTTTGAGGGGGATGAAGTAAACTCACACATCGAAAACATTTAACACCATTAAGTATATTCTGTGTCCATACACTACACACAACTATAAATTTGACTCGCAATACACACACGCGTAATTTTTACACAACACTAACAAACACATTGCCACAGTAAAAATATATACAAGCAGTATTGTAACTCGGCCGTATTTTTGAAATAAATACCTACAGCCGCGTGGTACGTAAACATGCGATAGCGCTGCCCGACTCCGGCATTTTAATTACATTTGCCAATTTTGTATTTCCATTCAGTTTTGTGATTGTAAATATACTTTTTTATGTAAACAAATAAAATACTTTGAAAATTGTAGTAAAATAGGAAGTGTACAATAAAATGCGTGTTGTTTTTTAATTGGTAGATTTAAACAAGGCTGAGGTGCGTAGGTATAGCTCGCGTTTCGACCTCTAGTATGAAGTCAAACTACTGCTTGTATATATATTTACTGTGACATTGCTTAGACTATCCACAGATTAAATACATAGAATATTCGATTACTGATCGATGTTTGGCTGTTTCGTCAAAAGAATCGATTCTTTTTATAAATTGTTTTTATTAAAAATTTTATAAAATTAAGGTTTAATACTTTCAAATGAAACGTTACTCTATCTTTACTAAATTACAAGTTTTTGGCCGTTTTTTATGCCATTTAACTACACAAACTGGCATTTTTAGGGAGGGACATCGATTCTGTAGCAACAGTTTTTATAGACGCATTAGATCATAGATTTTTGTCTTTGCCAGAGGGGTAACGATTAGCGAGGCAAGTATTAATGGTCTAAGCGATTCAGCAAAAGTATGGTAGCGTTTGTAGTTTTCTCAGAGGCTACCTAAAACCCATAAACCACAACTATTAATTATCTGTTTAAGGTGACAGCGGATTGTCAAATGTCAGTGTCATGTAATAAATATTATGTCATTGTCAAACGAAAGGCGCGAAACCGAAAAGGAGGAATGAACTGCAATGCAAGTTGCAATTGCAACCAAACAGAAACTCACTCAGCGTAGCGACAGTGAAATTTATAGTATTCATGTGATTGTGATAAACATGATAATTGTTATATAGTTATGAACCTTCAAACTAAACTCCTGTAAAGTATTTATCTCGCATTTCATCACAAGATATTGAATAAACAGCGTTCTACGATGACGGATGACGGTGAAGTTTTAGTGCCTTCGTTGTCATCAGAAACTCAGGGTATCTTGAAAGATAGCCACGAGGAAGAAAGTTCAGACTCTGAAGAACCCGTTAACAGTGATGATGAAGCACTACCAACTACTAAAAGAAAGAGAATCACAAAATTCTCTGACAGTGATACTGATTTGGAAAAGGAAAATAAGACAGAAGATAACATTATTTCACCAAAAAAATCTGGAGACACTGAAGAAAATGATAAGAAATCAGTTAGTAACGGCAATAAATCTCGTATTAAACTCATTGATACATCGGAAAGTGAAGAGGATATAAGAAACCAGAAAAAGTCAGTCAGAACAGAACACAAATTGAAGAAACTGAAAGACAAATTTAAAGGATTAGTTTCACATAACAAAAGTTCACAAGATATAGATACTTATAACAAGAATGAATTTCCAAAGTCTGATATTTGGAGTAATGAAGATTCAGATGAAGAAATATCATGCCTCAACATAAAACAGGTTTGTTATCATAATGTAGGTTTGTCCCAAACATTATTATAAAGGTAACAATGGAAATATTTCATGCTAGTAGTAAATAAACTTGATAGAAATTTGTTGTATTACCAGCAAACACCAAACCATAACTAAATATGGTTTTGTTTTGACAATTTCATTATTCGAAAATTACTAGTATAGGTAGTAGTATATATTGATTTCTCAGTAACTTGCATTCTCAAAATGTGGCAATATTATTTAGGTAAAACTTACATAAATGCTGAATTGACTATGATATAGTTTGTATGCTGAAATAGCAAGAAATGTCAGAGCTGACCTTAATTGTAACAAGTTGTGTTGATTTGTTACACAACGTAGGTATGACATGGATGCTGAGTTGGAGTCCGATTACTATTCTGTGTGTGTCACCCAACCAAAGTAGAAGTTCATTATGAATAGGGTATTTGTGTAATTGATTTATTTTGCTATTTTCCGTAAAAACTAGCTGACAAATTCCGTCCAACCAATGGTACATCAAGGTTACCAAGATCCAATAGAAAATCTGAGTATGTTTCACTCTGAAACCGGAGCATCCTCAGGAGAAGTTGACATGTCCTGAGGTTGCTTTGGATTCTGGGTCAAACATATAATATAGGATTTTCCGTTGTTGGCATTCATTGGTTTTTCTCAGAGAATAGAAAAACAAATGAATCAATTATTAACTGTGCATGTAGTAGTGTACACATTATAAGTTAAAATAGACTGTGTTGCTGCTATTTTAAAAGCTGAGTTTATAGCAACAGTATGAAGCAAGCAATATTATTTTACATTACAGAAAATAAAGAAGTCTATGCAAACAATGAAATCTATTTGTGATCCAGACAGCTCTGATGAGGAAACCAACAGTGAAACTTTGCAAAAACATAAATCAAGACCATCCAAACCGAGAAGTACAAAGCCTACATCACCAAAGCCAATTCGAGTAAGTTATACATGAGAACATCTTTAACCTATCTTTATTTTAATATGAATTCATCCTATTTGGTGTCTAGACGTTAGATCTATGGGGCAGAAACACCCACACTCCCCACAAGGAGATAAGCAAACCCCTTTGGGAAGTAACAGGCAACCCTGGTAGCTTTCTCTCACAACAAATTTCAATATAATTCAGCACCGCAAAGCTGCCTGCGTGATGGGCATCAAATTTTTCATCAAAAATATCTTTAAGTCTTACTTTTAATTATTTTAATTTAAGGTTGATTGTATGTTTTTACATCTGTAATTTCCTCAAAAATACATCAATTGTGTTTTAATTTCTTAAATTCCAGATGTCAGCAAAACAAGCACAGGAAAATATGCACAAAATAAAAAGTGAATCAAATAGGATGTTGCGAGAGAAGCAAGTTTCATTGCCATATCACAGACCAAAAGCTTTGTCTCTGAAGGATATTATGAATAGAAGAAAGCCAGCAGTTGCAGCGGATGGAAAAACTCTGCCTATTAAGATGAATAATGAACAGTTAAAACAATATGTGTAAGTCATACAATTATTTAATTATTTGAGTTATACTCCACTATACTAAAAATATTCTTACAGCCCTATTAAATCAGATTTCCCTTAAGAACTTAAATTTGACATAAGCCTGTTAAAAACATTTATATACCTGCCTTGCCTGCCTGCCTGCCTGGCCTTGGCCATGCAACTTGATTTGTTACTATTTGAAATAACTTTTTTTTATTCTTTAAGTAAGGATTATGCAACCTAAGATGGAAGTGGGCTAACTTGTTCGGAAGACAATAAAAATCCACACCCCTTTCGGTTTCTACACAACATCATACCAGAATGCTAAATCACTTGGTGGTATGTCTATGCCGGTAGGTTGGTAACTCGCCAAGACTAACTTCTCCCATTAGACAAACATTATTTTAATCAGAAGTTAATTAATTTTATAGTTGCATCATTTGAATAATTATTTATTTTATGCCTGATCTTTGCTGACTTATCATTTATTTGCCAATATTTTAGATTATTATTGGAGCAAAGACAGAAGGAAGTTATTGAGTTATGCAAAAGTGATACTGATGAAGAACAAGAAGATAATTGTCATGAGGATGAAACAAGTATTGGAAATAGTGACTCAACAAACACAACAACAAATGTGGTAATAGAATCAAATTCAGAGACACCAAACATGGAAAATGATGCACTCAGAGCAATTCCTAATAATGAAACAAACACTGAGGTTATTGCTCAAGAAAACATTGTTATGTCTGAAAATGTTGAGGAATCGGATAGTACTAATTTCAATAATGAAGCAAGTTGTATTGAAACTAATGCTGTAGAAGCTTCCAATTGTGAAAAGCAAACAGCCTGTTCGATGGAAACAGAAAGTGTAATTGAACATGAGAAAATGGATATTGACATGGAACAGAATGAAACTGATGTTAATAATATTTCTCCTCATGAAGCACAAGTAAAAGATATTACATTAGAAGAAATCTATGAGGGTCAATCAGTTAAAACATCTGAGGTTCAATCAATTAATACATTTGAACAAAATACAGAAGAAGAAAGTCAAAATATTAAACTACATTTTGATTCAGAAAAGGATATAATAGAAATCCAAGAGAATGATCATAAAGAAAATAAATCAAATAACTTTGATGTTCCCAGTACTTCTACAGACAAACAATCGACAGAATTTCAACTAATCAATGACGACGAGTTTTTAGATAATGATTTTAATTATGATGAAATTGACGAACTTATAAAAAACACGAAAATATCTTCTGGTATGATAAATAATTCATGAACATTTATAATTACGTTTATACACATTGTATCTTATTTTAATTTCTACTTTACTATATGAATAACGAGGTCTCCTGGCCTTGAATTGGACCATTAAATAGAAAGAGACTTGCGATGAACACTGCAACAATAATTTCCCCTGTGCTATCATACCTAATTCATTTTTGTTTTGAAAAAGGTGTCTTCCCTCAAAAATTAAAGATATCCTTCTTCCCTCAAACCATTTTTAAAAAAATCATGATATTTTGAAAAAATAGCTTTAATACCTATTTTTTCAAAGATAACTGAGAAAATTTTATATAATAATCTTTATTATTATCTAGAATAAGTTATCAGAAGTACAGTTTGTTTTCAGGAAGAAAAAAGTATAAACTATTTTTAATCTTCTTCAGAAAGTTATGAAAGCTATGGACAATAAACAAATAGTATCGGCATTATACATGGATCTTACAAAAGCATTTAATTTTTTTTCAGATGGAGTCCTAAAAACAACACTTGGTCAAAATGATGATATTTTCTCTAAACCAAAATTAACTGGAGCCCCTGGGATGGTTATAGACTTAGATAACACTGATCCTCTAGCTCCAAAACAACTAAGTGGTGTTGATCTTTTAAAAGAAAGATTCACATATTTTGCTAAATTGAAATCATTAGAAGACATGGAAAAAGATAGAGAGAAAAAGTAAGTATATTTCGCTATGGTGCAGTTGTATGTGTAATTAGTAATAACGTATTTGTTTTCGACAGTTTTAAACCGATAGTATTAAAATTTCCTTAAGTAGAGGAAATAATTATCAAAATTCTCATGTTTCACTTTTATAATATTAATAATAATTGGTATATTATATCTGTGTTATTATGTCCATTTTTTCAAAGGTTCAAACCAGGACTCCAGCATCTTAAACTCAAACAAGAATTAGAAGAGCAAATAGCTGAACAAAGATCCATAGAATGGGAAAAACGTCTTGAAGAAGAGAAGCGACTAAAATCAGAGATTAATGGCCATTTCTCAGATGACGATATTGAAAAACTTGAAGCAAAGTTAAAAGACATTGATGAGAAATTGGATGATAGTAAAATTGACAATGAAAGTTCTGAAGGTGAAGAAGAACCAATGGAGAATGATGTAATATTAGAAGATAAACCTAAAAAGCGGAACCCTATGGTAGATGATGAAGCCGAAGAATCGGAATGTGATACAGAAGTTCCTGGTGATGATGATGAAGATAAAGTTGAAAGTAATCATGCTGAAGAGGATGATGGCGATGAAGCGGATTTGGAAGATGATGATGATAATGACACAAGTGACAGTTCATCAGAATCCGAACAGGAAGTTGAAAACAAACCTAAGAAAGGAAGAATATTGAAAGCCTTTGAAGATTCTGATGATGAATCTGTTGGTGGAGATAAAGTGATCGAAAATGTTGAAGTAAATAACATAACAGTAAATGTAGGTATTATGGAAACTTCAAAGAAATGTGTCGACAGCGATGTTATCAAAGATAGTCAAGGTAAGTAAAAGGTAAAAAATATTTAAATATGTACTAAATGTTTGTAAAATATGATATAATTTTTTGTCTTATAGATGACGAACTACAGTTAGCTCAAGAGATTAAGTCATCAGATGACTTATTTACTTCTCAAGAATCGGATAAACCAAATGCAATTGTAGTTGCATTGAACAAAAATAGCAATGACAATGTCAGTGCTGATTTGGGTACACAGACGTTTTCAATATTAGATTCACTAGTAAATAATCAAACAGTGAATCTTAAATCTCCAGAGAAAACGCCTATTTGTAGAACACAGATCATAAATGATGTAAGTATATTTAAAATTATTGGACACCCGCGAATTCAGTTTTTCACGAAAAGTAGCCTATATATTAATAACCTTTAAACAGATAGACTAACAGACAGACAAATGTTTATTAAAGCTTGTTTGTGTTTTGGTACTTTGTAAGTAGTTATTTTAAACACTTGGTAAAACACAGTTATTTTGAAATTCACACACAAGCACTTCAATTTTATTTATTGATTGATTTCATTTAAATATTCTTTGCAGAGAGAGCAACTTAAAATCATGCGGGCAAATCATTAAATATGTATTCTCATATTATTTTCGTAACTATTTTTATATTATGCTTCCAAACAGTTGTTCCAATCTCAAGAGATTCTATAGTTGTCAGGATCGCATCGTATTTTAATGAATCATAATAAATAAATATACTGAAAAACACACACATCAATCTAACCCCAAAGTAAGCATACAGAGTAGCCTGTGTTGTGGTTGTTCTAGTGACCATACCACAGACAGACATACAATCATCCTATATATGTATTTAATTATTTGTATGTATAATTGAAATCTAATTAGATGTACACTCATAAATAATTATATTAGTTAAGTTAATTGCATTTCTCATATAAGCAAATCTTATGAAATTATTTTGAGAAAATAAAGATGTAAAACTATATATTTTCTAAATACATACAAAAAATCTTTTCAGGACTTAAACTTACTAGTCGGAGAATGTGGTGATAATCTAACACAAAATGTACAATTTTCACAAACGCAAGAAATAGGTGATGACGTCATAGCACTATGCACTGGCAAATTTTATGACAACCCATTTGTATCTCAAGTTGATAACCATGAGAAGAGTTCTCTGAAATTTAGTGAAAGTTCTCAGTCGCAAGATTTGGCTGATGTTGCAGTCCTTTGCACTGGGAAGTTCTATGATAACCCTTTTGTATCACAGTGTGCTGAAAACAGTGATATTAATCAAACATTACAACAAACACACAACACAAACCAAACAGACAAAGATATTGGAGTCCAAGAAAAGAAAGATATTGAAATCCTTGAAGATAAAGATACTGAGGTCCCCGAAAAGAAAGAAACTGTGAATAATGACACAGAACAATCAAATATGAAAAATGTTGAAAAATCTATACTGAATTCAATACTTGAAGAATTAGATGGACCTGATTTTGAAATACCTAAAAATAAATATTTCGCTAATGATACCCAATCTGAAAGTAAAAATAAAGAGTACAATTTAGTAAAGAAGAAATTAGTAATTAATTCGGATGATGAAACAAATGATGGGATGTCTCAAAAGAAAAAGAGAAAGCTGAAGAAAAGAAAAGCAGAAGATAGGGCATTGCAAATATCAGGTAAAGAACTCATCATTATTTAGAAAATTCAACATTCATTTATTTCAATTAGGCTTAGTTTACAAGTACTTTGGAACGTCAAGTTATGTCACGATTTAATGGTGGTAGGTAAAGTCGAAAACTTAAAATTAAAGTTACGAGGGTTCCAAACGAGACCTACCATCGTATTTTAATGGTCCAACTCAGACCTACCTCTTTATAGAAGAGCGAATATGGAGCTTAGACCCACCATGCTGATCTAATATGGGTTGAGTTAAGGTCGAAAAATTGTTTAACTTTGTAACAATCCCTATCAGATCCCTATCTAACTTTTCCAGGCTACTAATAAGAAGTACTTGGACATAATACTGTATATTTTACATCAATATAACAATTTGGACCCAATACCTTATATCCTAAGCTGCATAGGCTTATCTAATGAGGTAAAGTCTTGAAAAAAACACACTTTTCCAATCAAAAATTCAAAATCCTAGGGATTTTGGATTGAAAAGTGTGTTTTTTTTATTCTTTACAAGTAAGCCCTTAAATGTAATCTCACCTGATGATAAGTGATAATGCAATCTCAGATGAAAGCGGGCTAACTTGATAGGTTTGGTTTCTACACAACATTGTACTGAGAGTTTTGAAGAACAAATATTTGATAGGCAGATAATTACCGATTTTTTAATACACTCTTAATTTTTTTATTTCCACATTTTAGATGATGAAGAAGAAGAGGAAGTAGCAGAAGATCAGAGCGATGTCGAGTCTGAAGTTAATGAAGATAGAGAAAGAGTTGTAGAGTATGACTCTGAAGAGAATGAGGTACATACACCATAAATTTTTCTGACCATATATTCAGTGGCGTGCATAAGGTTGTTGATCAGGGTATGCACTAGTAATAAAATTAACCAAATTGGAAAAATCTTCATTACTAACCATTAAGAAAACAACTCTTAGGGTATGCAGTACTTTAATGCATGTTTATAGTGCACGCCACTGCATATATTATCCCAACTTAGTCGCTTCCCGCCGTCTGTACGTTTAGGATCTTTTAATCTATGCAATGGATCGTTTTTGATAGACTTGAAAAAAATTAACCAAATTAGAATATTATTATGTCTTATATAAGTAGGTATATTGTCAGAAGTGCACAGTTTTCTATATATTTTAGTCTATACCAGTTTCTTTATATGGAAAAACTGTGCAATTCTGTTTTTTTTTTGATTTTATATGTTTTTTTTTTTTGGGAATTGAAATTTACATATCAAATAAAACGGTGCTATTACGAAATATGGTAACAGCAGCTTTTATTTTATGAATTGAATCATTAAGGCAGTTATTAAAGTTTGAGGAGCTAGTGGCACAGTGAGTACCCTAACTTCTGCATCTAATGCTTCTGGAGGTCGTAGGTTCAATTCCGACAACTGGAAATTAATAAAACCCACAATAATGCGGCCCTTATTATCTTAATTTTTTTTTTATTCTTTACTATTTTTTTATTGTTCGGAGGAGGATGAAAATCCACACCCCTTTCGATTTCTACACGGCATCGTACCGGAACGCTAAATCGCTTGGCGGTACGTCTTTGTCGGTAGGGTGGTAACTAGCCATGGCCGAAGCCTCCCACCAGCCAATATTATAATTAAAATCCTTATTATATGTATAGTGCGACATAAAAGAGTAGAAGTTTAAAAAAAAATGAACTAATAAACTCGCTGTGTGGCAACACCACATTTACTGTCATTATTACAAAGATCTGTCATAGAGCAACCAATCATAATATCTAATATATAAAATTCTCGTGTCGCGGTGTTCGAACTTGAACTCCTCCGAAACGGCTCGACCGATTTTGATGAAATTTTTTGTGCATATTCAGTAGGTCTGAGAATCGGCCAACATCTATTTTTCAAACCCCTAAATCCTAGGATAGGGTAGTGGTAGGGTAGGGGTATGGTATAGGGATAGGGTAGGGGTAGGGTAGGGTAGTGGTAGGGTAGGTTTATAGTATAGGGATAGGGTAGTGGTAGGGTAGTTGTAGGGTAGGGTAGGGTAGGGGTAGAGTAGAGGTAGGGTAGGGGTAGGGTAGGGGTAGGAGTATGGTAGTGTAAGGTAGGGATAGGGAAGAAGTGCAAATAAATAAATTAATAAGTCAAAGCGAAGCTTGAGCGAGTCCGCTAGTAGTTATATAAGATCATTAATATCATAGTGAAAATTCGGATAATTACTTATTGTAATATTATTATTTAGTACAGTGAACTTAAAACAGTCATGGCAACACATAGTTATTTAATTGGAATAATTCTTCAGGTGGAAGTGCAACAAAAACTACCAACGAAGAAGCGTGTAGGTGGTTTCTTCGAGGATGAAGCGGAGTTGACTTCTGAGGATGAGTGGGTGGGCTCCGGGGATGAAGACGAGAGGGGCTTGGACAGGATGGAGCGGGAAGAGGGGGACGATGACACCTTCCACCAGGGACAGTTGCAACGGGAACTTGGGCAGATTCATATGTAAGTTATCATCATCATCATCCTCTTCCTTCTTCTTCTTCTTTCTGGACCGTTTCTGCACTTGGCCATATGGCAGTTTACACTGCGACTGTTAAACCGATTTGGCGGAAATCTGGAATGGAAATAGATTTAACTCTGGATTAACACAGGCTACTTTTCATCCCGGAATAAATCAAGGTTCCAAACATAATTTACACTAGTTTAAACTTGCATTTTCTTAATTCTCTGTGTGTGTGTAAAATCTGCCAATCCGCATTGGGCCAGTGTGGTGGGCTAAGGCCTAACCCCTCTCATTCTGAGAAGAGACTCGTGCTCAACAGTGAGCCGAATATGGGTTGGTTGGCAGTTGCATGTGGATCCTTCGGTGTAGATCCCCGCTCGGCTGGATGGATCCACTCCATAACGTCTTTCTTTCTTCACTCTCTATAACGTCAACAATTTAAATATATACCTTATTTTGTTAGTTGTTGCCAAAATTAGTGTAAACCGCGGTACCGTGAACTTCCTTTTGTCGTTTTATTATTCTAGCCCGTAATAAACTAATAAACTCGACTGTAGCCAACATGCAATAAAATAAAACATTTATAAAAAAGAAAAACGATATAAACTTTCAACCCCTATTTCATCCCTTCACAGGTCGAAATTCCAAAAAAGCTAGAACAAATGTTTAATTATGTCTTATCAAGTTAAATACAAAGTTTCATGATTTTATCTTTTAAAATTAAGAAATAACATACAAACTTTCAACCTCTATTTCAACCTCTTCATCCCTTTTTTTCGCATTAAAAGGTAGCCTATGTCCTTTCTCAGGGTCTAAAGATTGTCTTTGCCAAATTTCGTTCGAGAGGTTAAGGTTCGGTTGAGAGGTTTAAGCGGGAAAGCGTAACAGACAGACAGAGTTACTTTTGCATTTATGATATTAGTAGGGATTCGTTCTTTTGCTTACAAATTAGCTATTGCACGTGTAAGCTGTTGTTGACCATGATTAATAAGTAGAAGTCATGGTCATAGATAGGTCATATATTATTAGTTGCTTACAAACTTTCAAATAGTACACATGGTTAGTAAAAGAAAATCACTGTGTATTGACGAAAAAGTTTTACTCATACATTTTTCTTCTTTCTGGTTTAAGATCTTTATTTTCTCAAAAGAATTACATACATTCACGTATGTACATACTAATTAGACTTAAATCCTACATACAAAAAATCTAAATAAATAATTGCTAAAAAAAATGCGGGTAGATTTTAAATTACATGTTTGTAACTGGCTTCTTACTTAGTATACTTGACTAGTTTTAATAAAACAAAGATTATACCTTACTGGATGCGGCATGTGTTACAAGAGTTTAGAGTAGGTAGGGATAGGGTAGGTTAGGAGCATAGCTGGGCATTAACTCGTTAATCCGTTAATCGTTAATTAACGAAGTTAACATTTTGATTAACGGATTAACTTTTAAGTTAACCTTTAAAAATGTTAACGGACACGTTAACTTCCGTTAATATGTAGAAGTCCGTTAATCGTTAATCCAATGCCTACTATTTACCGCACGGAATCGCGGCTCGGCGCGAAAAACTTTTGATTGGATTCATTTGTATTTTAAATATTAAACACTATACATAAACAATGACTTTTTTGAAAAGTTATTTATTTATATTTCCAAAGCAATCAACAAATTTGTATAATAATGTTAAAATTATAGATATCAATCATCAAAAAACAAATTATGACACTTTTCCCCAGTGCTCATCCTCATTTTTCCAATGGCAATCTCACGCAACGATTTATAAATATAAATTTACACAGTCATATTAACGGATTAACGATTAACGTTAACTTGCGTTAATTCTTTCGAAATGTAACGATTTAACGTTTAACGAAGCTAACTTTTTTTGTAGCGGATTAACGATTAACGAAGTTAACTATTTGATTAACGGTGCCCAGCTATGGTTAGGAGTAGGGGTAGGATAGGGGTAGTTGAAAGTTTACATCGAGTTTCATGCGGACGAAGTCGCAGGCGTCCGCTAGTTCTTTTAATATAACGAACACTCTCTATAACGCTATAAAATGTACAGTCTCTTTAGTGTTGTTGTATAGAGTTTACACTATATTTTTTTTCTGATTGTGATCTTATTTTTTTTTAGGCGCGAGGTATTGGACCAGGATAAACGAGAAGTGCGTATGATACAAGAACTGCTGTTTGAGGATGGAGATCTTGGTGATGGTCATAGACAACGGAAATTCAGATGGAGGAATGCGGGTAAACCATCCATACTTAATATTATAAATGCCCAAGTAAGTCTGTCTGTCTGTCTGTAACTTTATTCTAAACCACTAAACCGGTTTGGATGAAATTTGGTATAGAGATAAATTGGACCTTGGAGCAGAACATAGGCTTTTATTTCGAAAAAAAAAACAATGGGTCCTGCGGGATTTGTAAAAAAACACATTTCACGCGAACAGAGTCGGGGGCGTTAGTATCTAATAATTTTAATATCGTACTACCAGAAAAATACTAAATATAATGTGTTTCAAGTTTTTTTTAAAGTGTATAGCTTTAAGGGTTAAAAACGGGTTGAAGTTGTTTAAATATTAATCATTCATATCTAGATTTTTGGAAAATAATTAGTGGACTATTTAGTATACATATACCATGCGAAAATATAAATAGAAGGGGGTGAAATAGGGGTTGAAAGTTTACATCGATTTTCAAGCTCACATAGTCGCAGGCTAGTTTTATACTAAAACTTGTGGAAATTATGTTTGGAACCTTGATTTATTCCGGGATGAAAAGTAGCCTGTGTTAATCCAGAGTTAAATTTATTTCCATTCCAAATTTCAGCCAAATCGGTTTAGTAGCCGTAGTGTAAAGGAGGACAAAACACACACTAACACAATTACACATACACTAACTTTCGTCTATAATATTAATGTGAGTGTGATAAAAATCATTCAAATCTATTTACAGATGGAGATGAAGAATTGGGCACAAATCCAGATGAATTCAAGGATACGCAAGAGGAGGAGTTTGAGTCAGAGGAACAGTGGAGAAAACAGCGTCACGAGAGGGAAATGTTTTTACGGCAATTGGTAAGTAGATATTATAGTACGACACAAAAGTGTAGAAAATAAATGAGGTCACTTATTGTCGTTCATAGCCACTTCAGCTGCGCGACCCGCTGAGCTATGTCAGTGACGTTGGTTCGTCTGCGGATCTGCTCATTCCTGATTCCATCACGCAAAGAAACTCCAAGCATAGCTCGCTCCATCGCCCGCTGAGTGACTCTGAACCTTTTAATAAGGCCCGTAGTAAGCAACCAAGTCTCGGATCCGTAGGTCATCACTGGCAACACTCACT
This sequence comes from Bicyclus anynana, assembly GCF_947172395.1. NCBI lineage: Eukaryota > Metazoa > Arthropoda > Insecta > Lepidoptera > Nymphalidae > Bicyclus > Bicyclus anynana. The sequence goes on along the minus strand of NC_069103.1, from coordinate 4,945,389 downwards.
GTTCGAAGACTTTCGTCTTCAAGCACCGAGGAATGTTAGACGAAAATATGACATAAATAATAATTAAAGTTAATAATATTTTATTAATTCTTTTGCAGCAAGAAAAAGATGATGCAGATGTTGACACGAGTATAAATCGGACGGCAATAATTAAAGCGAATCTGTGCTCTAAGACTATGTCAACGTTACTATCGGAGTCTAAAGGCGAGAAAACTGAAAAAGACAATAAAACAGTGCCAGAGAAGAAACCCACTAAAGATATACCCAGTCCCAAGAAATCATTCACCATATTTCAGGTAAAATGTTGTTTTTTTTTTTTAATTTTATTGAGCCGTCATAGCCCAGCGTCAATTAAATATATTACGTGTCTCCAACGGTAAAGGAAAAACATTGTGAGTAAACCTGCATACCTGAGAATTCTCTTAATTCTCTGCGTATGTGAAGTCTGCCAATCCACATTGTGCCAGCATGGTGGACTGTTAGTCTAACCGTTGTCATGAGAGGAGACTCGTGCTCAACAGTGAGCCGAATATGGGTTTTAAGGACGGTGATGTGAATGAACATAGAAAAACTGAATTTACTTTTGAAATTGTATAGTGAAACCAAAATTTCACGTGGATTTAGTTTTGAAAATTAAAAAAAAAACACTTATTATTATTTATTTCAGCAAAACTACCACGGTTCACTGCTAACGCGCGGTCGAGGAGCGCTGGCCAGACTGGCCGCGCTCGCCACTCCACTGGCCACAGACGACGACGCGCCCAAAGTGATCACCACCAACAGGCGCAACTTCGTGTTCACTACTCTGTCGCAGCAGGAGGAGAAGCCAAAGGTAAAGGTATTATTATATCTTTCAGCAAAATTACAACAGATCGCTGCTAACGCGCAGTCGAAGAGAACCGGCCAGACTGGCCGCGCTCGCCACTCCACTGGCCACAGACGACGACGCGCCCAAAGTGATCACCACCAACAGGCGCAACTTCGTGTTCACTACTCTGTCGCAGCAGGAGGAGAAGCCAAAGGTAAAGGTATTATTATATCTTTCAGCAAAATTACAACAGATCGCTGCTAACGCGCAGTCGAAGAGAACCGGCCAGACTGGCCACGTTCGTTTCGTTAATATTTTCAATAATTATAAATAGAAATTTAGCCTCGCCCTATAGGTCTAAGATGCACCACGATATATCAAAATGAAAGAATGACATGAAAACATCTCTCTATTTCATGCTTTTCAAATGGAGCGATATTGCAACTCTGCAGCTATTGGTCGACAGTGTTTTTTTTTTCTTCATTGAGTACTGGGATAAAAAAAATATTTTATAAATATAAACTCTCAAGAATAGCATAGAGTTAAGAAGTTGTATGTGGTTTAAAACGCCTATCCAATCAATATTATTAAAATCTGATACCGACAATTACAAAGTCAAACATTTTCACCCAAGGCTGCTAACCCACTGGCCACAATGGAGCAGCTTGGTGGGTTTTAACCCAAAATTCCTTCAACGATAAGGAGAGATGCCCAGTACTTACTGCAGTGGGTCATTTATAATAGCTGTTTGATCATGGTAGTAAAATAATATTTTTTTTTACCATTTATAACATTAAATTTATGATTACAGGTAACTAAACGAAAGGCTGATACCAATGTAAACACTCCAAGACTTATAAAGAAAATGAAGACTGAAGATCCCAATAAGCATTATAAGAGTACTTTATTTGACCGTTTGAAGAGTTAATAAATAAAATATTATTTTTGTGAATTTAATATTTAAATGATCTAGGTTTTAAAACTAAAAATGTCAAAGTATATGTATTATATGACATTACATATACTTTGACATTTATATAACATATATTTGGATTATACTATAGTGTGTTGTATTTGATAATAAATATTTGTATATTTAAAACATCTATCAGATAAAAATGTCTGTAAAATGTTCTTTCTTTGAGAGAGTTAAAATGTTAATCATAAAGTTGTATCTATATTATTTTTATAATATTTAAGAGAATACATTTTTATTTATTTCGACTACCATGAATCTGTAATATGAAAGAAGCTATTTTGGTGTTTTTTTTTATAAGCATAGGTATACTTAATGACAAACTTCAAATCCGCTCTGAACATGATAGTTACAATGTCCGAGGAGTTTACTTTGTTACAGGATAGACTAATATCGTATATTATTAATATATATTGTCATAATATATGCATATAATAACATATATATTTATATACATATATTATCACTAATATAATATAAATAATTAGTTACCATCACCGATTTTCGTCTTTGATATTCAGAGATAAAAGATGAGTTTCTAAAGTTATTTGCAATCTGTTACATAGAAGTGTTAAATTCCTTTAATGACTGCTTTGATGTAGATATATTATTTAAGTTATAATGACTTTAGAATAAGTAAATGTATTTAAGCAGCATTGTACAGACAAATAAATACTTAGTAGATAAAGATTAACAGTATTTTATTTCATTAGTACCTATTAAAAAGTGTATCTTTGAATCAATGGTTAAACAATGAAAAATTAAGTGGATAAATAACGAACATTGTACCTAATACCAAGTAAAGTACAGTTACGTCGTTGTTTGTTTGTAGCGAAAAGGCTAGGAAACTATCGTAGCAATTTTAAAAATGGGTATAAAATATAGTTAGGTACTAGGTGAAGATATAGCTATACAAATTTCCAAAATCGTTTCACCCGCGTGGTTCCCGTTCCAGTACCCAGAAATACGGGGATTATACAGAGACTATAACCTTCCTCGATAAATGGGCTATCTAACACTAAAAGAGTTTTTCAAATCGGACCAGTAGTTCCTGAGATTTGTTTGTTCAACCAAACAAACAAACTCTTCAATTTTATAATATTCGTATATATATAGATGAGTTATTTATTCTATCAAAATCTTTTTAATGCGGCATACCAGTGCAGGTTTAGATCTGCTTAAAATACTAAACAAACCTAATAAGATAAGATTGAGGCTTTTAGTAATGTCTGGGGGGCGGGGGGCTATCTAATATAATATTTGTATAAAAAATATATTTTTATTGCATAATTTCTAGGAAGGAAAATTGTGTACGCAAATAGGTATTATTATGAATAAAATCTGCTCGAAAAAAATAAAATTGTATTACTAAACAAGTAATTAGCAAGAGGCGGTCTTGTGCAAAAAAGAAGAATTTATTAAGTATTATTTAACTGGGCGAGCTTTTAAAAATCTCTAATAAAAACTGGCAATGTTAAAGGTATTGTTTATGTTGGATGCACTGACACTCGCAACATCCTTCCGCTCTTTTATCTCAGTCCCTCATTTTGTACTATGACGGCACCCATCCCGCTCTTTCCCGAGTTCACCCGCGCGTCCTTCAGTACGTCGTGTCCTGTCTCACTCAACTTCAATCAATGCTTTTTTTTCTGTGGTGCGGAGTAGTTGTGTGGCGTGCAAGAAATTCTAGTCAAGTAAAAATATAAAACCCAAACGAAAGTACACCTGACAAAGGTAGTACTCAATTAAAATGGCGAATGAAAATAAAGAAGTCGGTGACATCGTAAAGAAATGCAAAATCTTGCTTTTGGACATCGAGGGGACAACAACATCGATCAGCTTTGTTAAGGTAGGTCTAAATACCTGACCGGCCGGCGTTTTACATTTAAACACGTGATATTTTTATATCCTTTCTGACAATAAGTATTTATTTATCCTTTGATCGTATTACTTCAACTAGCAAATTTCATGCCGAAATTCCTAGTTTTGTCTCGCTGCTGAGAAATGCAAAATGGTCGCGATTTCGGATTCGCAACATGGAGGACAAATTCAAAATGGTACCTCCTCCTTATAAATTCAATTTTATTATTTTAGAGTAAAAATACCTCGTGGCAAGTTACCTGTAACAAGTAAAGAGGTTACTATCAAAATGCTTTTATTTTAAATTATTTGTAAGTAATTTGCGCATGGTATTTATGTAAATAAAGTCGTCAAGTTCGCAAATATTATTTATTCATTTTAAATTGATTTAATTATATCAAATAGCTTAGTGAAAACGTGTTTTATAGAAATTTCAGTCGACGCCTACCGGCATAAACAGCTGTTCGTCGCAGCTGGCTGTTAAAAAAATGTGGAACAGTTAACTGTCCTTTTCATACGGACGTCATGTCTAGAGTGTTGTCTCTTTTGCGCTCGTCATAAATACATGAAATCTCGGCCGAGTTGATAAAATATGTAATTGATGTTTTGTTTATAGCTTTCGATTGGTAATGTTTTTTATTATTTTATTTAAATTAGTCTACATATTTAAAACTGAGCTGTGGAATTTATAACAAGTTTGCAGAAACTGTATGAATCTTTTTTTTGTATTTTTACATGTAGACAGACTACAGCCAGCCGGCTTGTATAGAGTATGATCTATTCGTAACCTTATGCTTATGTTAATAAAAGTCAAATTTGTATGCGATGTTTTAAGTAGATATAGGTATTATAGGTGTTTGTACCTGAGTCCGTTTTAACGAAAGCGAAACTTCGGTGCGTGTTCATTGTATAGGGTCCAATGGTCCAGTTTTTTTGTACACTGTCTGTTCAATTACAAGTAACGACTACCTCGTCGGTATGATGGTTGGCTTAAGTTACTGTTAATGAAATTCAGAATTTACCTTCATTGTTTGAAACAAAGAATGTTGACAGACTTTTCTTTCAAAAACTGTAAAAGCTTGGATTTGTAATTTTTGGTGGTTTTGGAAAACCCTAAAGAAGTGTCCGACCGAACTGATTTCGGTTTCGGCCAAAAAACGGGTATTGGCTTATTGTCAATTTTTCATTTTCTGAAAATGATATTTGAATCAAGAATTTTCTTAAATAAAAAAGTTGATCGTCTCATCGAGATAAGCTGCTCACGAAAAATTAACTTGTTAGTAGGTAGGTAGATGTAAAAAATGTTCTACGGATCCCTGACTATTAGTTTCGTTTTCGGCTGAAATCCATCCGAAATCGAAACTGAACTCGTGTTGCATGCTGCGACTGGACGAGCTCTCGTTGAGCTTTCTCGTTGATGTTAGAGAAAGCCCCTTTTTTTGTTATGTAGGTACCTACTTACTTACGTATAATGATTATTAGGACAAATACCTAACTAGGTAACTTAACATCTCGTTACTTACATAAGTACTTCGAACTAACCAGGGATGATATTTTGACTTGACTTTTGAAGAGTGAAATCATAACTCTTCAAAAGTCAAAAGTCAAAATTCATTTATTTCAATTAGGCTTAGTTTACAAGCACTTTTGAAAGGTTAACATTATGTCATAATTTAATTTAATGGTGGTAATAGGTAATAGTCGAAAACTTAAAACTAAAGTTACGAGGGTTCCAAACGCGCCTTGGTCCGAGAAGAGCCCACAACAAACTCGGCCAAGGTTTTTTTTTGTTTACCACCATTTTACAAACTTATTTATAACTAAGCACAGTCGTATATTACAGTTTAACGCCAAACTTCTTTTCGAACATTGAGTGTTCATCAAGTCCAATTTGAACAGCAATTAAAATGCTTCACTAAATTTGGATTTTGAACAGATTAAGAGTAGTCGATACGGAGAAATCTTGAAAGAAAAATTAAAAAAAAAATGTATTTTTAAATGGATTCAGTAGGTTGGTTAAATAGGTACCAATTGATTTTAAAAACTAATCATCGATTCTAAAAACTAATCACCTCTTAACCTTAGAAAACCGCATCGATTAATGCCAATGTTGTCGAAATCGATTCATTGTTCTTTGCGAGTCTTTATTTCCAACTAGCGGATGCCCGAGGCTCCGTTTGCGTAAAATTCTGTTTTTTTTTTTCAAATTATTCTGCTCCAAGGTCGAATCTATACCCAATTTCATCTAAATCGGTTTAGTGGTTTAGCCTTGAGAGTCGCTAGATTTGTTATTGAGATAACTTGTACATATGTTTTCTGTGCGATAAGTATCAAATTGTAGTATTTTCAAAACAGGTTTTTTTTTATTTAAGTACCGAAACTTTTTTTCTTTTTGTACGAAAAAGTGACAGTAGCGATGTGGAAGTTTCGGTTTCGGCCGAAACTGAGATTGAAACCGAATTTCGGTTTCGGTTTCGGCTGTAGAAACTAGTTTGGGTCGGACACTACCCTAAATAGATTGGTCCTGCTCCTTATCTCGCCCATCTTATCGAACTATAAACAAGGAATCTGAAGTAGCCTACCCACACGAATCTCACGCTTAGGTGGTTAATCTCAAGTAGAGATTGGTTGCTGTGAAACATTTGAAAAATCCGCTAAGAACTAAATTTGCGACATTGGATTAAGAACATCTAATGGATGACGAAGTCGGGGGCGTCCCTAGTCTATTTAAAATTCAACACTCAAAAAATATTAATTACAATTTTTGCAAGAATGTTACCTTTTGGTCTTTCAAATAGTTCAATATGTAATAGGGATGATGATAGTTTTTAAATTGTATATAAATAAAAATAAGTCGGGTTTTCCTTCCTGACGCTATAACTCCAGAAAGCACGAACCGATTTCCACGGTTTTGCATTCGTTGGAAAGGTCTCGGGCTCCGTGAGGTTTATAGCAAAGAAAATTCAGGAAAAGGTAGGGGTAGGGTAGGGCTAGAGTTGGGTAGGGGTTAGAATGTTTACATCGAGTTTCACGCGGACGAAGTCGCGAGTGTCTGCTAGTTGTATATAAATTAGGATTATGCTAATAGTAAAGCAATTTTAAGTAACAGGATATCTGCGATCATTACTTTCGGAGTTACAGGGATTTAAAGGATCAGATTTGCGGCTCTGCCACGGATCCCTGAGAAACGCCCCATACAAAATGCACGAATTAATGACGTCGTTGATTCGCTGATCATTAGATTTGTGTGGACGTTCAATTTAATATAATATAATTATTGAAGAATAAAATAATTTTAGTACATTTTGAAATTTTATAATCGTATTTATTTTGCAAACATCCAGTCAATCTTTGTTTTTTACATAGTAATTAATTAATACTGACCTTATTTACCTGAATTTCTGAAAAAAATCAATATTTTCAGACCTAGTCATCATCCCCATTTACGATATATTAAAGAAAAACTATAAAAATACATAACCTCGTGTGCGACGGTATCATTTAAAATTTGTGCAAATTATTGTTCAAGGTCGTTATCATTTGTAGCAGTATTAGTACTGAATATTTTTAAAGTAATTCCACACAAAGAAAGATGGTACAAGTATACTGTGAGTACTTGTTTGAATAATGATTAATACAAACATTTGAACAGTCTACTTTTTCTTACTTACTTTCTTGTGTGTGTTGTCTTAATATCCTGTTGCAATCTATACTAATACTAGCGGACGCCCGCGACTTCGTCCGCGTAAATTTCGATGTCAACTTTACGACTACCCCTACCCTACCCTACCCCTACCCCTACCCTACCCTACCCCTACCTTACCTACACCCTACCCCCATCCTACCCCTACCCCCATCCTACCCCTACCCTCCCCGTACCCTATCCCTTTCCTACCCCTATCCTACCCGTACCTCTATCTCACGCGTACCTCTATCTCACGCCTATCCTACCCCTACCCTACCACTTCCCTATCCTACCCGTACCTCTACCCTACCACTACCCTACCTCTACCCTACCACTACCCTAAACCCGGCCCTAAACCTACCCTACCCCTACACTACCCCTACGCTTCCCTACCCATACCCTACCCTACCCTGTAACTTCTCTATCTTACTCCTACCCTTAGCAAAATCGGTCCAGTCCTTCGAGAGTGGTGGTATGACCAAGAGAAATAGAGACTTCTATGCTAATAGTATAAAGAGGTAAAGTTTGTGTGGTTGTAGGAGGTAATCTCTGGATCTACTGGACCGATTTGGAAAATTGTTTTACCAATAGAAAGCTACGTTATTTGCGAGTGTCATAGGCTATGTTTGATCCCCATATTCACACGGGAACGGGAACTACGTAAATGAAAGCGCCGGGCGTCATATAGCGGAATTTCTGCGTCTTTTAGAAATTTTGTATTATCTCCGAAACTATTTAAGTAATTAACATACTGTAAAGGGCAAATCTTATCTCCATAATATCCTTGTGATTATTAAATAATTTATTTTGATAAGGATTAAAGTTTAGTAGTATAAATAATGACGTAAACCTAAGTATATAAAATTAATAATTTTTAAAACACAAAAGGTACTATAACTGCTAATATATAGAAGATAGATATATGGCGTCGCGGACTTTTTTGTAGAACTTTTAAAGATACATAAAGTCTCTATACATTAATTTCAATTTTACACAATGGTTAAGGCAGCGCATGCGATTAAGTCTGTTTAAAAGGTTTTTAGTCCGACCTGTATGACAAAAACTGTGATAACTCGGCTAATATATATGATACCACTATAAAATATAGCCTATAGCACTCCCCGATAATGTAGCATTCTACTGGTGAAAGAATTTTTAAAATCGGACCAGTAGTTCCGAAGATTACCCCATTTAAAAAATGTGACAAACTTACAAACTTACAAACTTTACCTCTTTATAATATTAGTATAGATTATAAACCTGAAGAGTTTGTTTGTTTGGTTGAACGCGCTAATCTCAGGAACTACTGATCCGATTTGAAAAATTCTTTCAGTGTTAGATAGCCCATTTATCGAGGAAGGCTATATACATATTATCCCCGTATTCGTACAGGAACGGGAACCGCGCGGGTGAAACCGCGCGGCGTCAGCTAATGTGATAATCATAGCTGGGCACCGTTAATCAAATAGTTAACTTCGTTAATCCGCTACAAAAAAAGGTAGATTCGTTAAACGTTAAAGCGTTACATACCGGAAGAATTAACGCAAGTTAACGTTAATCGTTAATCCGTTAATATGACTGATTAATATTGCATTTTTATATCATTGTGTGAGATTGGAAATTTACCATTGGAAAAATAAAGATGAGCGCTGGGGAAAAGTGCCATAATTTGTTTTTAGTTGATTTTATCACTAATTTTAACATAAATATAGTAATTTGTTGATTTATTTGAAAAAAAAATCTTTCATAATTTCTTACTTGTCTAAACCTGTTAATCACGTCGCGCGGTAAATAGTAGTCATTGGATATCCGATTTACGGACTTCTGCATATTAACGGAAGTTAACGGGTCCGTTAACATTTTTAAAAGTTAATCCGTTAATCAAAATGTTAACTTCGTTAATTAACGATTAACGGATTAACGAGTTAATGCCAAGCTATGGTGATAATCAAGGTTTGAGGAAAAAATAATTACGATTTACTTTTATTACATTTACACTGGTTTTCGTTTGATTTAAATAATAAGATTTTTCTCTAGAGTTATTCTGTAATGATGTTTGTAATTCGCAACAGCGAGAGTTTCGTCTCTATACCTGTCTCAGTCTATATTAGCTAACGTACCAAATCATCTATATCTATACTTCTATACTAATATTATAAAGAGGTAAAGTTTGTAAGTTTGTAACAATTCTTTGAAATGGGGTAATCTTCGGAACTACTGGTCCGATTTAAAAAATTCTTTCACCAGTAGAATGCTACGTTATCGGGGTGTGCTATAGGTTATATTTTATATTTCTATCATTATATAACTACTGAGATATCGCGGGTTTTCTCTTACAGGTCGGACCGAAAAACTTACTTATTCGCATGCGCTGCCTCAACCATTGCGTATAACTGAAATAAATGTATGGAGGCATTTTGAACCTTTAAAAGTTCTATAAAAAAGTCCGCGACACCATATATCTATCTTTTATATTTTAGCAGATATAATATCTTTAGTACTTTAATAAATTATATAAATTTTAAACTAAGGTTTACGTCATTATCTACACAACTAACTTAAATCCTTATCAAAATAAATTATTTAATAATCACAAGGATATTATAGAGATAAGATTTGCCCTTTACAGTATGTTAATTAGTTATATAGTTTCGGAGATAATACAAAATTTCTGAAAATCGCAGAAATGCCGCTATATGACGCCCCGCGATTTCAATTACGTGGTTCCCGTTCCCGTGTGAAAATGAGGACCAAACATAGCCTATGACACTCGCAAATAATGTAGCTTTCTATTGTTAAAAAAATCGGTCCAGTAGATCCAGAGATTACCCCTGACAACCACACAAACTTTACCTCTTTATAGTATTAGCATAGAAGTCGCTTGGGAAATTATAGTCTTTTGGTCATTGCACCACGCTCTAAAGGCTGAACCAATTTTGCTGAGGGTAGGGATAGGATAGGGGTAGGGAAGGGATGGGATAGAGGTAGGGTAGGGGTAATTTAGGGAAAGTGTAGGGTAGGGTAGGGTACGGATAAGGTAGGGGTAGTGTAGGGTAGCTGCAAGGTAGAGGTAGGGGAAGGATATGGAAGGTATAGGATAGGGGTAGGGTAAGGTAGGGTACGGGTAGGGTAGAGGTAAGGTAGGGTAGGGAGGGGTTAGGATTAGCGGTAGGGTAGGAGTAAGGTAGGGGTAGGGTAGGATAGGGTATGGATAGGGTACGGGTAGGGTTAGGGTATGGGTAGGGTGGGGGGAGGGTAGGGTTAGCGTTAGCGGTAGGGTAGGAGTAAGGTAGGGGTAGGGTAGGGTTGGGTAGGTTTACGAGCAGGGTAAGGTAGAGGTAGAGAAGTTTACATCAATTTTTACGCGGACGAAGTCACGGGCGTCCGCTAGTAATATACATTTAAATGCGAAAGGTCACGAAATCTCAAAACCGCTTGATGTACAAAGCTAAAATTTGACAGAGAGGAAGTTTACTATGCGACTAAATTAAGACAATTAGCCACATTTGTGCGCCTCAGTTTTGACGCGCCAGTAACAGGTCTAATAGTATAAAATCATCTCGCTGCCGCGATGTTACTCTCTTTACACACACACCGCTCTTGTGCGCGGAACTCATCACGTCGCGACTCTCCGCACTTGTCCTTTGACTCGTGCTAAAAAACCGACAAAATAGGGAGCGGTCGGCCGTACGAATAACGTTGCCACGCTACGTCTCTGCCTCCTCTCCTCGCTAATTCCCATACCACGGCTCTGACAGGCAAATGAAATTTAAAAAAAAATAGACAAATTAAATTAAAAAAAAAAAATAAAACATTTAACCGTCATTTAGGTAGGTGGAAATACCAACAAGTGAGTGTTTTTTTCGCACCTTTTTTAAAAACTATTTATTTTTCTAATAAGTGTTCCTTGTATTAAAAAACGGAGTGAAATACATGTTCCCTATTTAGCAGTAGGTAATAATTACCTAGTAGCGGAAGTTAGAAGTATGACATAATTATCATATTCGCCCTATAACAAAAGTGTCAACTAGCCTATTTGTAAGCTAGTTACCTGTAAAATAGACGTTAGGTACGCTTTCTGCGAAAAGATTAATCTAGTACCCATGAATATAATCTAGCTATTATGAAACTTCACTTCAACACTTAACATTAAATGCAGTCTGATCCAAACTTTATGACCTTCGGGAGGTTTAAGAGAAAAAAAAACTAATATAATGGGTATAGTAAGCCATTTTTAAAAGATGAATACAGGCATTGTTTTCCTACCTACGAAAATTTATAATCTCCAAACCAAAGGATTAAGTAGCGTTATCCATTAATGCTCCCAGGCGGTTGATGACACTTTCAACAACTATTATCATATTATTTCAATCAATTTGCACGAAACCGTGTAGACAATAGCCATTGTATCTAAATCATCAATCATCTGTTGGAGAAAACCGCTTGAAAATCTGTTCCGTAGTTTTGAGTTTATGGCAGACTGACAGACAGACGGTGCGGTGGGCTTTCTTTTATAATATATACATAATATAATATACCTCATCATCTCCATTACTAACCCACTAGCGGACGCCCGCGACTTTGTCCGCGTGGAATTCAGTTTTTCACAAATCCCGCGGGAACCATGGATTTTTCCGGGATGAAAAGTAGCCTATGTGTTAATCCTGAATAAAATCTATTTCTGTTCCAAATTTCGGCCAAATCGGTTCTGTAGCCGCATTGTAAAGGAGGAACAAACATACTTACACACACACACACACTTCGCCTTTATAATATTAGTGTGATATTCGGCTCACTTCTGAGCTCGAGTCTACTCTCAGAATGAGAGGGGTTAGGCCAATAGTTCACCACGCTGGCCCAATGCGGATTGGCAGACTTCACACACTCTGCGTGTGTGTGATAATATACCTAATTGATGAATTATGTATTATTATTGTATATGAATGATGTAGGCAGATGTCACTGAAACATGACTGTAGGAATAATTACATTACGTAAAGAACAATCCTGTGCTATATAAGGATGGTGGGCTTACATGGCCTTTTTAACAAGCTGCTAGCTTTTGACTGCTATGTAGTAATGAGACACTTGAAACATCAGGTGTCACGTGTCGTTGCAAAATATACGAGTAGAAAAATACTAATTATAATTTAGAGAATTAAAACTGTAAATAGGTCGGAAATGTATTTATATAAAAGTGGGCATTTAATTGTAAATAATGCTGTAGTGGTGGTAATATAAAAAAAACCGTTATAGACCAGTTGATATGATCTCTGCCTCCGATTCTCCGGAGGGTGTGGGCTCGAATCCGATCTGAGGCATGAACCTCCCAACTTTTCAGTTGTGAGCATTTTAAGACATTAAATATCACGTGTCTCAAACGGTGAAGGGAAACATCGTGAGGAAACCTGCATACCAGAGAATTTTCTTGATTCTCTGCGTGTGAGACTGTTAGTATACCAACTACTTAACAAACATAAATACTGAGACTGTTAGTATACCAACTACTTAACAAACATAAATACTGAGACTGTTAGTATACCAACTACTTAACAAACATAAATACTGAGACTGTTAGTATACCAACTACTTAACAAACATAAATACTGAGACTGTTAGTATACCAACTACTTAACCTAACATAGCTACTGGTACTGTGAGTATACCAACTACTTAACAAACATAAATACTGAGACTGTTAGTATACCAACTACTTAACAAACATAAATACTGAGACTGTTAGTATACCAACTACTTAACAAACATAAATACTGAGACTGTTAGTATACCAACTACTTAACAAACATAAATACTGAGACTGTTAGTATACCAACTACTTAACAAACATAAATACTGAGACTGTTAGTATACCAACTACTTAACAAACATAAATGCTGAGACTGTTAGTATACCAACTACTTAACAAACATAAATACTGAGACTGTTAGTATACCAACTACTTAACCTAACATAGCTACTGGTACTGTGAGTATACCGACCACTTAACAAACATAAATACTGAGACTGTTAGTATACCAACTACTTAACAAACATAAATACTGAGACTGTTAGTATACCAACTACTTAATCTAACATAGCTACTGGTACTGTGAGTATACCGACCACTTAACAAACATAAATACTGAGACTGTTAGTATACCAACTACTTAACAAACATAAATACTGAGACTGTTAGTATACCAACTACTTAACCTAACATAGATACTGGTACTGTTAGTATACCAACTACTTAACAAACATAAATACTGAGACTGTTGGTATAACAACTACTTAACCAATAGTTCCACTTAACCAGTAGCTTTCTTTATACTAACAATCACCAATATCTTACTTTAGTTAAGTAGTTGGTATACCAACTGTTCCAGTAACTTCTTTGTTTGGTATTAACTTTTAAGATAATTAAGTGAGTCCATCGATTTTCGTCCTAATTAAAATTGTGAATGATAAGATAAATTTTGTTCCTAAAGAATTTTTATTGCTTTAACGATTTCGTTTGACTGCTCGAGTTGAGTAATGTAATATGAATTTTAATACTTTTATCGAGTTGTTAAATTTTCGATATAAATATTTGATTCTACTGGGTAACAAAATTTTGTCGTCGTTATCAACCCATATTCGGCTCACTGCTAAGCTCGAGTCTCCTCTCAGAATGAGAGGGGTTAGGCCAAATAGTCCACCACGCTGGCCTAATGCGGATTGGCAAACTTCACACACGCAGAAAACTAAGAAAATTCAGGTATGGTATGCAGGTTTCCTCACGATGTTTTACTTCACCGTTGCCCCGCACCAGATTTGAACCCACCACCTTCCGGAATCGGAGGCAGAGGTTATATATACTGGGCTATCACGTATTTAAATTTTGTATTATTTTATATTTATAGTATAAAAGTTTCATATAAAACCCCTGTATAAAAAGTACATGGAGATGATAATATGATGATGATCGATCGACCAAGTATCGAATCAACAGAGCCTAACAGTGGAATTCATGGACTTTGTAGGGGCACCCCCAGGGGATCAAGCAGCCGCTGAGTGTCGAATTTAACCTCTAACTCAGCGGGTGAATGATCCTCCGGGGGTGCCCCTACAACGTCTATGAATTCTACTGTTAGCCGCTGAGTGTCGAATTTAACCTCTGTTTGTTTGAGAATTTGACACTCAGCGGGTGAATGATCCCCTGGGAGTGCGCCTACAACGTCTATGAGTTCCACTGTAGTGCTAGCCACAAACGGTCAATTATTCTCACGTTTCTGTAGCACCCACGACTATAATTGTTCGTGTGTTGGTCACTGCTTACATGACTTCTATAGCATGCCGCGTGGGTACTGCCGTTTGCTTTTCAGAAACGTGAGAATAATTGACCGTCAATGACAACCTTAAATCACTTTCCTCTGTTTTCAATATTGTAATTGGAGCATAAAATATTAACCTTTGAAACGAAGCGGCTCTCCCCGCCGGGGCCGGTCGCTGTCTAGGCTATCCGGTTTGGACGGAGTCGCAGTTCGTTAACCCACCCTGTCGCATCGTACGGCGAGTTTCACTAGCGTGGCACGTTATGCTAAATCGTTATATTGTCTCTGCCTTATCTATTTTTGTTTATTGCCCTCGAGTATTTGTGGTGATAAATACGTTGAAAAACTAAGCCTCGTCTACTGTAAAATCATGCTCTATCCAGTGGCGTAGCTTGGAGGGGCCCTGTATAAGGCCGGCCCGTCCATACGGCGAACGGAGTCGCTCCAGGCGCCAAATCCTACAGATCGCCTAAATGATAATCCTAGTAAACCGTTGATGGTACTGCGGCTGATTTTCAATTGGTCACCCCAGAGTATGATCAAGAACTTCGCGTTCCTTTCTTACTTTACACTGCATCTGCATATTATTAGAAGCAAACAGGAGAGGCGCAATCATTGGATCTCGCTCCATTTTAAAATTTACTTCGGGCCGTCGCTGGCCCTGTATAAAGTTAGTTGGGGAGCCCTGTAGACGAGTGGCACTCTTAGCTTTTATAATGGAAAAAATCACCTTTCGTAATGGCAATTAAGAGAGCCGTGATAGCCCAATGGATATGACCTCTGCCACCGATTCCGGAGGGTGTGGGTTCGAATCCGGTCCGGGGCATGCACCTCCAACTTTTCAGTTGTGTGCATTTTAAGAAATTAAATATCACGTGTCTCAAACGGTGAAGGAAAACATTGTAAGGAAACCTGCACACCAGAGAATTTCTTAAATCTCTGCCTGTGTAAAGTCTGCCAATCCGCATTGGGCCAGCGTGGTGGACTATTGGCCTAACCCCTCTCATTCTGAGAGGAGACTCGAGCTTAGCAGTGAGCCGTATATGGGTTGATAACGACGACAAAATGGCACTTGGACGCACTATCTACAGTCTAAATGAATTAAATTACCTATTTAAATTAATACATTTAGGCTCAACTATTATTAAAACCCGTTTTCATAATAGTTGAGCCTTATCATGAAAACCTTTTCACGTATCCATAAGCAATGGCGTGTTGCCAGTGATGAGCTACGGATCCGAAAATTGGTCGCTAACTACGGGCCTTATTAGAAGGCTCAAAGTCACTCAGCGGGCAATGGAGCGAGCTATGCTTGGAGTTTCTCTGCGTGATCGAATTAGAAATGAGGAGATCCGCAGACGAACATAGCTCAGCGAGTCGCGAAGCTGAAGTGGAAATGGGCCATAGTTCAAAGAACCGATGAACGTTGGGGTCCCAAGGTGCTGGAATGGAGACCCTGCACCGGGAAGCAGTGTTGGTCGACCCCCCACTAGGTGGACCGAGGGCATCAAACGGTTTGCAGGAAACCTCTGGATGCTTGCTGGATGAGACCGTTGTGCTTGGAGGTCCATGCAAGAAGCCTATGTCCGGCAGTGGACATCCATCGGCTGATAATGATGATGATCCATAAACAACCCTTTAGCCGGTAGTGGGTGGGGACACTTGGCTCTAACAAAAACTAGCTCATAATAGATTAATATTTTACAAATGGATCTCTAAACTGAATTATATTTGGTAGAAGACCCCTCTTTCAAAGACTTATTCAACAATACCCCACACGGTGGAACCTTTTCGATTTAAAAGGCCTAAGTTATTGCATCACTTTTAGTCCGGGATCCGTAGATTTTTTTACAACTGCTTACTAACAAGTAGCTTCATCTCGATGAGACGATCAACTTTTTTATTTACGAAAATTTTTAATTCTGTTAACTAACTGAGTTATCAGAAAATTAAAATTTCTGAGCGCCGGAACGAGAAAATGTACCACGCAATTTTTAGGACATTGTGGCTGTTAAGTTGTGTAACTATTAATTAAGCAACAGTAAAAAAACGCCTAAAAAAACATACGCGTCGAATTAAGAATCTTCTCCTTTTTTTTAAGTCGATTAAAAAACACCTTTCGTAATGTAACTTGAATCACTATCTACAGGCCTATGCGAATTACTTTAAATTACCAAATTTAAATTATTATAAAACTCGTTTTGGTTCTTGAGGCTTATCACTAAACTGGATATTTTGTTTTAGGACAAGCTGTTCCCCTACGCTGAAGAGAATGTGAAACAGTTCTTAGAAAGCGGTTGGGACAGCGACGATGTGAAGGAGATCGTCTCTGCGCTGCGGAAACTGTCACTTGAGGACCAGGAGAAGAGTGTTGAAGGGCACGTCGCCATTCCCGGAGAGGTACAGTTTAAGAGCGTAGCGTAGAGTGGCGTGCACTAGGTTTTTAACTAGGGTATGCACTATACGCATTATACAAAAATAAATAAAAAATCTTTTTCAAATTTAGGTCCATGTAGAGATCTCAGGGTATGCAGTACATTTTTGCATCTATGAAGTGCCCGTCATTGCAGTTTATATACTACTAGCGAACGTCTCCCCTTAGACCTCTTTAATCGGGTCCTCTCGCAAAATAATAACTACCTCCCTGCCAAATTTCATCTTTGAACGTCAAGCGGAAACGCATTAAGACTGGTTGACCCGACTACCATTGTTTAGCCTTGTAAATTTTAGGGTGAAAAAAAAAAATTATACAAAACTAGCAGAAGCCCATCGGTTTTACCCATGTATAACTATGGGGATGAAATATAGTGTAGTTTACTCCATGCAAATGTAGTATACTAACTGTGTAAGGATTTTAAAAATTGGTGGAGTACTTTTTTGAGTTAAATCGTTCAAAATTCTCCTTTCTCAAAACCTAGATTTCCTACAACACGTTTGAAATGCCGTGTACTAAGTGATAGAACGCTTGAAGCTATCTTGAACATTATTAAAGTATGCCCGAAGATTAATTTGTTTAAGCGTAAAAATATAAAACCAAAATAATGTTACAACTTACTGGGGTCTATCTAAACAGATTCACCTGGACGCTTCGGATCTTTTGTACTCTCCCCTACTGTTGTGTCTTTCTCTAAAACCAGTTTAAATACCCACTATAAGAGATTGCTGATTTTGACCTTGTACAGGGTATAATAATTGTATATTACCTGATAGTATAAGCGACACATACCTTTCGAATTCGTGCGCATTTGGGAATAAATGGTAAGAGCTAAGGCTCTCCTGTCAGAAACCGCCCCAGTCACACAACTCGCCTACTTATCTACTTATAGTCTAAGGACTGATCGCAGATACCAAGAATATAAAAAAAATATGGGGATAAAGTAGTCTATGTTACTTGCTGATAACGTAGCTTTCCATTGAGAGACAAATATCTTAGCATTCCATGGATTCACCGTGCGGGTGCCGGGTCCATCGCGTGGTAGAGAGAAAAACTCCGAGCAGAGTCCTGAACTAGTGACTACAGGATGTAGTGTTAAGAAATTTCTTGACGATCGATCAACACTCCCCGTTCTCTGCTCGTGTTGTTCTCCCTGCCTAGCCAAATTCGGTAGGACCCCATTAGAGCAGCTTTGGATATTCGTTCTAATATAGAACTAGCTGCACTTCTAGAGAGTCTAAGGTGTTTAAGCAAGTTATAGAGAGATTTGCTGGTAATCCTCTCGCATCTTCTTCTACGGCGTATAGACTAACTACATAGCCACTTTTAGTTAGTTCATTTGTTAGGTCATAATATTTATTCACTTTTATACTGTGGTCCTTCGGAATTTTAGTCTCCCACGGCACAGTAACAAGTACTATTCGCTTAGTTTGTTTGGACGAAAGGAAAGGAAAAAAAATTGTTCCGGAGCCGTAACAAATAAAAAACCATATTTTACCTCTTTACTACTATTTTACTTACTTACTACTTAGTTTAGAAAAGAACTTTATCGCAATATCGCTTCATTTAAAATGGCTTCAGCCTTCAAGTAATAGAATTTGTACATTTATATTTCCAGGATGCTTCAAAAGAGGATCAGATTGACGGTCTGGTGAAGAATGTGAAGTGGCAGATCTCGGCAGACCGCAAGGTGGGCCCGCTGAAGCAATTACAGGGAATGATCTGGAAGCAGGGCTACGACAAGGGAGATATTAAAGGACAGTACGTATATTTTCTTATACATCTTCATACATCATTTTCCACTTCACTTATGTTTAACATCTTACACGAATATAAAGTCAAAGTATATATTTCACTAGCTGACGCCGCGCGGTTATACCCGCGTGGTTCCCGTTCCCGTTGGAATACGGGTATAATATATAGCCTATAGCCTTCCTCGATAAATGGGCTATCTAACACAGAAATAATTTTTCAAGTCGGACCGGTAGTTCCTGAGACTAGCGCGGTCAAACAAACAAACAAACTCATCAGCTTTATAATATTAGTACAGATATTTTTAAGAGTTTATTTTGCAGAAATGAATAATGTTTTATCTCGGTATTTTACTTTTATCGTAGTGTGTTATGTCCAAAATAAATATACAATAAATAGAACCGTGGAGCTACACATAGGCTACCTCCTAGCCTCCTCCTTTTTTAAAGTTGATTCAAAAATATATGTATATTGCAGAAATATTGTATCACCCTTTTCAGTGTATACGAAGATGTATCTTCAGCATTGGAGCAATGGCAAGCGGTGGACGGACAGAAAGTGTACATCTATTCATCTGGATCTGTGCAAGCACAAAAGCTCTTGTTCGGTCAGTCCCTGGCCGGAGACCTTCTGAAATACATTGAAGGTCACTTTGACACTGAAGTCGGTGCTAAACAGGAGTCTGCCAGTTACTCCAACATCATTGAGAAGATTGGCTGCAAGGCTGATGATGTCCTGTTCTTGACTGACATAGTTAAAGGTATTGTTATAAAACATTTTGTTATCTCTCATGCACTATTAAAAATACCAATTATCGAGTGATTTTGAGTGCCCAATCAAATAGGGTATCATGGCTCCAGAGTATTGGTAAGGCCGGCTTATAACCAATTAAACCATTCCATTTAAAACAAAAAAACCGTTAAAAACCAAAAAAAACCTGTATAAAACCCAAAAAAAAACATTTTTTTCAGTTTTAAACCATATATATGTGTTTATGACTTCGTATTATTTTATTATAACTACATTTTTTTCATTGTAGGTAGGGAGTAAGGATACAATGGAATCCCTACCTAAAAATTGAAACTTTTTTTTTATGTGTTTTATGTGATATACCTACCTCATTATTTCATATACTTGAAATTAAACAGATGGGCTGTTTAATGGATGAAAAATATTTTATATCAAACTTCACATCCACATGACGAAAATCTGGTTAAAGCTGAAAAATAAAGTATCAAAATACTTGGACCTTGCTCACGAGATTACCGCCATGTGGAATGTTGAATCAACTATAATAATTGTTTCAATAGTTGTTTCATTGTTGCTTATAGCGAAAAGCTTCGATCAACACATTAAGAAGCTTTTGCTTAACTGCTGGATCATTTTTTTTTCTTAATTTTTATAATTAAAAAAAGTCAAATAAATATATGAGAGTAATAAAATGGTGGTGGTATATGGATTGTTTATTTATATTTTTCATTACCAGAGGCTGAAGCGGCGCGAACAGCCGGCTTGTATTCAGTGCTGGTGAGCCGAGAGGGCAACGCACCCATCCCCTCTGAGGCCACAGAGAGCTTCGCAGTGATCCACTCGCTGGGCCAGCTCACGTCCAACAAGCGCAAGACTGAACCACAGGTGCCACGATGATCCAACTTACGTGTAGCCAGCTTGCATGCACTGTATTTATCTATATGTATATATTGTCTGTGGAGGTTAGTATCATGTAGATGTAGCTTTTTTTAGCTATTTTTAACAACAATATTTAAGTATCTGTACGGTCTGTTTATGTGAAAAGTAACAACTTTTCAACATAAGTTGTGATCTCAGACTAATTACATAAGGACCTGACGCTATACGTTATTTTTCTGTCAAAATAGATGATCAATGATCTTATGCGATTATAAAAACTGTCTCTATAGGATCATTGTTTTATAGTTGTAATGTGTTAAAGAGCTCCGTAAAAATACCTGTTTGTGTAGTTGAATGGTGTAATGAACTGTCAACATCTTCTAGTTTAGTATAAGATATGGCCCAGGATCGGTGGAGTATTTTTACTTGATCACTATCAAGTTAATTTTCCGTGAGGAGCTTCATCTTGATGAGACGCTCAACTTTTATGTTTACAAAAATTCTTGATTCTGGTGGCTAACTGGGTTACCAGGTAAGAAAAATTACTGAGCGTCGGAACGAGATAATGTACCATGCAATTTGTAAGACATGCCTTTTATGTTGTATAGCTATTAGTAATCTTTTGGTAAACTGCCCTCCTCACAACTTCTATCAATAACGAGGTTATGAAAAGTTGTTACTAACCAGCTGTTTTTTTGCTTTTGCTTAATTAATAGTTATACAACTTAACAGCCACAATGTCCTGGTACATTCTGACGCTCAGAAATGTTCATTACCTGGTAACCCAGTTAGCCACCAGAATCAAGAATTTTCGTAATAATAGTTGAGCGTCTCATCAAGATCAAGTTAATCTAAGCTCGTTTTCTTAAAAAACAAGACTATTTTGTTCGTAAATTTGGGTGTGATACTAGTCCTTATGTAAATAGTCTGAGACTATTATTATACATTTATGAAACTTGTGCTTTACTGGTGTTGGTTATTTGTTATAAAATATATCTGTTGATAATATTGCTTGTTTATTTTTTCTTCTATTTCATTTTTTATAATTATTATCTTTTAAATGACCTCAGTAGACCTTCTAAGATATGTATCATGACCTGCCAACCTATATATTAAGACTCGTCGTGTATAACAAATATCAAAAGCGGAGCAGTCGGAAATATTGCTCTTTCGTTGAGTTGGGACGAGTAAGTAGAGAGATAGATAAACAAGATGTATAAAGATATGAAAAATAATTATGAAATTAGTGGGAAACGCTTTGTTTATAAATGTCGCATAGTATTTGAGTGTGACATCAATACTCAATACATATAAATGAGATTCAAGTGTCTGTGATGTAAAAAGTAATGTTTTCTCAAGTGTGTACACATTTTTACACAACACTAAAACACAATTAAGCTTGTGTACACATTTTTACACAACACTAAAACATAATTAAGCTTTTATAAAAAAATTGTCTAATGTCTGGAACGGCTAGACCGATTTTAATGGGATGTTCACTGAAAGATAAATAGGAGGTTATTGATTTACATATAGGTTGCTTTTTATCTCAGAAAAACGCAGCTTCCGATGTAAATATGATAATAAAATACCAATTGTATTAATAAAAGAAAATAAAAAATGTATTAAATAAATAAATTGCTTGTTTTTTTAAACCACTACCATTAGAATAAACAAAAATAAAATAAAATGAAATCGAAAAATGAGATTTAGCTAGATTAACAAATTGTTGTTGGTTATTCGTTTTTAGTCCATTATAAATGCGCATTATTTATATTAATATCCAAACATTTATTTGATTTTCTTATAAAATATTTCAGGAAGAGCAACCTGCAAAAATTGCCAAGACTGATATGAGTAATGATGTTAAAACTACAGCAGAGGCAGAAGTAACCAAACAGGATACGCCACTTGAGGATAAACAAAGTCAACCCGAAAAAATGGAGGTCGAGGAAGAGCCGACACCTGTCAAAGAGACAACACCTGTAAAAGAGACCACTCCTGCTCCTGAGAAACAGACCACGCCTGTGGAGGTGGTCAAATCTGAGGAAGAGGCTAAACCTGTGGAACAGACCACACCTGTGCAAGAGACCAAACCTGTGACAGAGACCAATGATACGGCCACAAAATTAAACGACGACAACAAAATGGATGAAGAAGTCGCAGAAGTGGTTGTTGAAGAGGTGACAGATGCAAAGGACAGTGACATTCCCGTTGTAGAAGCTACACCAGTCGTAACAGAAAATGATGAGGCTGATGCAAAAGAGACTGAAAAAATGGAAACTGATGTTGAAAAGGAGGAAGAAACCAAAGCAGTTCAGAGTGAAACTGTAGAACAACAGAAACCTCAAACTGAAAAGTCAGACACTGGTAATCCAGTAGAAGCAAATGCTGTTAGTGACCAAAAGACTGAGAATAAAGAAACACCCAATGTGCCAAAAGAAAATGTAGACATAAATGAAGTTAAAGAACAACCAGCTGTTGTTGAAGAAATGGTCGTCACCGAAATTGAAGAGGTCACTGATAAAGAAAACCTTACAGAGATGGCAGAAATTATTGAGGACATAGAGCCAGTTGTAGAGGAACCTAATGAAAAAGAGGATATGGAATTACAGAACGTTGGTGAAGTATTAGAGAAAGAATGTGATGAGATCTTATCAAAAGTACAGGATGTAACGAATCTGGATAATATGCCATTGAAGTCTACTTTGAATCCAATTTCTGAAGAGACAATGGAAACAGAGAATCTAGATTCTAATGATATCATGGAAAGGATATTAGATAAAGAAACTGAACTTGAACAGTCTGAGAAAGCGAAAGAAAAAGTGGCTGCCCCAGAAACAATAAATAATACAGATAAAACTGTACAGGATACAGAAGTAGATGAAAACAAAGAAAAACCTACCGAGGTAAAACCTGATGTTGTGGAAGTAAAAACGAATAGTACCGAAACAAAGGTTGCCGACAAAGAAGAAAATAGTGCCACAAAAGTAAACAGTGCTTCCGAAAACAAAGAAACAGAAAGTAAACTTGAAAAAGAAGTTCCTCCTCCTGAAGATATCACAGAAGGCAGTAGTCCAAAAGTAGAAGAAATATCTAAACCAGAAACAGTAACCCAGGAAGAAACTAAAAAGGAAGATAATATCGAAACTAAGTCAGAACAAAAAACCGAAGAAAACACTCCAGTCGACACGAAGGAAAACGATAAAGTTGCCGAAGAACAAAAACCTAAAGAAAATGCCACTGAAGACTCACAAGTTAATGGCGACGCGACAAACGGGGAAAAAGAATCAGTGAATCAAAATGGAGACTCCAGCAAAGATGAAGAATTAAGTTCACGATTATCTGTGGAGAATGGTAAAGAAGTCAATGGCTCAAACGGTGACTCCATGGATGCCGAAAATGGTACAGACAAAAAGGTAGAAGCTGAAGTGGCTGATATAAAAGTTAAGACCGTCACAACCGAAGAGCCACACAGCGAACTTATAGAGCAGCCTACTGAAGCATAAAATACCTTGGTAAGTCCAACTTATATTTTAATTTTTAACATGCACCAAAAAGTATACTCATTTTCTACTCCCATTCCCATATCACAAATTATTCCTACACTTTTTTGAATAATTTTCATTACCACATGGCTGCAAAACCATGCATTGTATTTTATTAACTTTTGCAAAGTTAGTAAAACTTAGTAAGTTTACTGTGTGTAAAAGATTACAAATAAACTTCGTATCTGATTAAACTGGAAGGATTGTATGTAATTTATTTGTAATGTATTCAAAAAGCTCAAGTAAGCAGTGATCGTGCAGGCGTAACGAACATTGCCTTTTGGACATTGTCTCCTTTAATGCTATTTGTTGAGAATTTTTACTTCAAACTGCAAGTACAGTTATGTCGCCCGTGAATTTTGAAAAAAAAAAATCTGAATGGCGGCTACTTGATGAGGCCAGTTTCCTTTAGACTAATTAGATATGGACTTTATCGCACTTAAATTCATCAACAAAATTGTCTGTCGTTATTTAAAGGGGACGAGGTACCTCGGATCGAACTCAGAAATTGACCACCTTTATGCTTACGATATATTTCATATCTTGTGATCACAAAATGTCATATTGTCGAACAATAGCGGCCGTACCGGAAATTCTCTCTTTTGTTGAGATTGGACGAAAAGCCATATTTCCGGTCCGGCCGCTATTGGTCGACAAAATACACTTCACTAGATATGTTGTTGCTCGTATCTTAGGGCTTCACATTATAGATAGAATATTTTTTTGTTGCACTATCCCGCATTTAATTACATTAATTCCTTTATCCAAAGGTTGTCTGGTAGATATTGCTATAAGCAATAAGACCGCCTTTGCACATACTTGTTTTCTATGTTTTCCTTTGTTATTGTTTTTGTTTTATTTTGTGCAATAAAGTATAAATAAATAAAATAAAATAAATAAATAGAACTACACAAGATTATCAAAAAACTCATTTTTTTTTACCTAGCACCGATCACATTGTATGGGGTTCAACGTAACACGTGACATCTTGCGCTTATTCATAGACAGGCAAGCATAATAATTAATTAAGATAAGGATAATAAGTAATTGTTGAAGTTCCAGGTAAAAATAATATAGGTATTAGAATATAGTAGGTCCTAGGTTGGGTTGGGATCTGGGTGGATATCCACCGCGCATACCACTGCGCCACGGAGGCCGTAAATATGTTCATGTATTAAATATTTTCAATATTCATAATTCATTAACAACCCATATTCCGTTCACTGTTGAGCACGAGTCTCCTCTCAGAAAGAGACCTGATTTTCGGTATGTGCAAGTTATTTTCGTTCGAAACAGAATTAAAAGCTATTAAAAACGGTTTTCAGTGTGGGGCGGGACGTTGTCCCGAGCGTCGTATCGTTGGCTCTCATCGCACGGTGACAAGACTGAGGCAGCCCGCGACATCACCTAGTTTATATGTATTGAACTTTCTATAACGCGCGGTGACACGCTTGTACATTGCCGACACTAAGCAATAATGATATAATCAGAGGCACAATTATCCGCCCTCTTTAATATGACGCGTGAATATTTAAAGTGGGCTGATAATTGTGCCTCTGAGTATATATACATCTTCGACACGATCATTTGATATTGTCGACCTTTATGATTGCGATACATCTCATATCTCATGAAGACGAATTTATATATTGTCGACCAATAGCGGCCGAACCGGAATATCTCTCTTTTGTTGAGATTGGACGAAAAATGATATTTCCGGTTCGGCCGCTAAGGTCGACTATGTCTTTTTCTCTTCTTTGTCTTTTTCTTGAAGTGAAGAGAAAAAGACATAGTCGACCAATATCGCTTTTCGTCTAATCTTAACAAAAGAGAGAATTTTCGGTTCGGCCGCTATTGGTCGACAATGTAATTTTGTCTTAACGAGATATGTTGTATGTTGTGGCTCGTATCTTAGGGCTACTGATCCACATTACAGATAAAACTACACAAGATTATCAAAAAACTTTTTTTTTACACCTAAACACTGAACACATGTGTGGTGTTTAGCGTAGCACATTACGTACATCTTGCGCTTATTCATTCCAGGTAAAAATAATATAATAGAATTATATGTTATTATTATTAGTATTGAAAAACATTGCTGTGAGAGTTCCTTTGTTTAGTTTTATAATAATGATTATTCATATCATGAACATCATCAACATCATCACCATCATCATCATCACCATCATCATCATCATCATCATCATCATCATCATCATCATCATCACTATCATCACCATCATCATCATCATCATCAACAACATCAACATCATCATCATTATCATCATCTAATAACATTCAGTGTGATTTCAGTCAACTTTTTGATTATGACCAAAATTTATTTGATGCGAATTTTATCTCAATTGACAATCTCAAATGATCGTATCGCAATCATAAGTATTTTCATACAATCTGATCTGAAGTCTCCGTTCACATTGGCGCAGAATCAAAGCAAATCCTTACGTGTTTTACATTAAATGAGATATTGAACTCTATCTCGATTTATTAACATACAAAGTAGTCAAAATAGTACGTTAATGAATAAAGATAGATGTCAATATACAACGTATGAAATGATGCGATTCTTTGGTACTTAATGCGCCAATATGAATTGTTTGATTCTAAACACAAAACTATGATCTGACGTCGCATTGCAAATTTTCGAAATTTATTCTTATTGTCGACATCACGAGACAAGAAAACAACTAAACAAGAAACAAAGACGGTAGTTTATTCATATCAAATTTAATATACCTAAACAATTTTATATTGTACATGGAATGAGGGTTCGAAATTTATGGATATTAATTAATAAAAGTTAAGGATTTCATAGAAAACTTAATTTAAAATGTATGTATTCATTCTTTCATCAAATTTTCCAAACGTCAAAAACGCTGTCGTACATTCGTGACGTCATAATGTTACTTGATGTGCTAAATGAATAAACGTCAAACTAATAAATAACTTACCATCAGGTGAAATTGTAGTCAAGGGCTAAGACTAAAATAATATAATCATTTTGACAAACACTAACTAAACCGTTTGGTTAAGGTTTAGTGTCTACGTGACGTCATGAAACGATGCAGCGTTTTAGCTCGTATTGTCAAAAAATATTTGAAAATTCAAATTTCTATGTATTTACGTCGCAAAAACATATGATATTTTTTTCAATCTAGAAAAACCATAATGAATAATTTATGACCATTTTAAAACTTGTCAACTAGCCTATTGCTTCGCAGTTTTCTGTGTTGCGACTGTCTTAGAGATTTGTAGTTTTGTGTTGAATTGTATGGAAATTTGAATGGAATGTTTCCTATTTTAATTATTATACTTGATCAAAATACTGCTTAAAATTGAATATGAATTGTGTGATTTTTGATGTTCGGTATATTTTCTACTTAGAATGAGTGCAATTCAATGGACGATTGTTAAATATAAGATGTTTTTGCTTTTTAAGGGTGTGGTACCTATAATATGACATATGTACGATTATAATATTTAGCGTAAGATTTCTTAATGATTACAAACTTACTAAGCTTAAATATTTTACATTTATGATTAATGTTTAAATTGTAAGTAGAATATAAATCGAATTAATTTTAAATTGTGCTAAAATATGGAGTATTTTAATGATATGTGAACAGTACAATTATTATCGCACAAGTGAATTGTAAAAACATTCTGTTACAAATGATTGTATTGAAAAAAAATATTTAGGTGCTTATTATATGATACCCACTGTGCTATGTTCCTGCTTTTGTATGGACTTTTAATACTTTTATATAATAGAGACACTTTCATATGCTTGATCAAAGTGCTAAGACCAATTTTATTTTAAATTACGAACGACTTCAAACTATTATTTGACTATACTTCAAAGTAGTATGTTCAATACATAATGTATGTTCCGAAAAAAAAATGCAAGAATTGCTTAAATAATGTTGCGTTTTACTAAATCTGTCATTCTATTTTGAATAAATTTAGACGAAATTGCAGTTTTCTAAAATATCCTTACTCTCTGTAGTAATGCTACAGCAAAAATCATAGCTAAAGTCTTAACTTGTGTGTAGGGTGGCGTTTGCATCCTACATTCGAGTAATACAAGATTTTCTCGTAGAAAATTCTTTTCCAAACATAGTTTTGTATGCATAAATTTCCAATTTTTCCAGTAAGCCTAGTATGTGTCAAAGAAAAATCTCGTGAAGAGAAAAGACATTGTCAACAAATAGCGGCGGAGTCTCTCTATCGCTTTCTCTCATTGTTGTTAGCAACGAAAGAGACAGTGATACTTTCAATTCAATTGGTCGATATTTTTTTTCTCTAAAATCGAAACACGTGCGTCATAGGCCTACAGAAATAAATGTGTGAGTAATCAAACACACATGAGAACACACACTTAGGTGACATACTCTCATCTCGAAACGTGCACGACTTAGGGCTACTGGAATAAATGTGTGAGTAATACAAACACACATGAGAACTCACACTGACATAATTAATGTATTTGATATTTATTGATCAAGCATAAATGTTTAGTAGTAATAAAGATTATCAACAACCTACATTTTGTAATAAGACGTGAAGCAATAAGATTTTAATAGCGAAAGTTTTTGTATTTTAATACAAATATAGTCGCGAACTTAGTGGATGGCATTGTACAATATTTGTCACCGCATGTCGTATTTGGCTAAGGTAAGTTTATTCCTAAGTATTAACTGTATTGTGATCTTAATTATCGTACATATTACAATATTTTCGTAATTTTTCTTACACTGCCAAATCGCTTGTCCTCGCTCACTCGACGTTGGTACGCTCGGCATTGACATGACAAGACTGGAAAAAATATATAATTTATTATTATTATTAAATATCTGGGCAAAATAAATTAATTTCAAAATATACTATGCACCATTTTATCCAGTGATTTTTTATCTGCTACGTTATTTTAATTAAAAATGATTTTTAAGCGGTTTTATTTTTAAATTGACAGCACTTTTACTAGATTTAAGCAAAAAGTAGTCAATTATTTATATTCTTTTAGTTTGTAAGTTCAGCTGTTTTATTTAGGTATAATCGAAACCGACGCATTTTCCCTTTGATATGTTACTTAATTAACATTAATAAGAAATCTGCTTTTTTCTGAGAGACTTAGAGATTTTTGTGGTGTGTTATTCAGTCCGTAAATATGTAAAAAAATACCATTGCATAGTGTATTTTTAAATTATTTAATAAAAGACTAAAGTTTTGTTTTAATTACAAATATATAAATAATATTTTGTATATTCTTGCATTTCTATAATATTAATATCCGACAAGTATTGCATTTCCAAGTAACGTTTATTATATTTTATAGGATGACATATTATTTTATGAGAACAATAGGAGCCATAAACAAGACTGACCGTTTGAATTATTTTTGGTATACTTTATTGTTTGTATGTAAAACTATTTGCATTTTACTAATTGTATGATATTGATTTGATTCAAATATGTATGGATTTATAATTTTTATTTGTTACGTTTGTCACATAGATAAATGAACAAGGTGGAGATAGTCGCATGATAATGAATCAGAATGGATTTGATTGCTCTGCAGGGTGTGCACATTCTGAAAGGA
Source organism: Bicyclus anynana (assembly GCF_947172395.1). Classification (NCBI taxonomy): domain Eukaryota; kingdom Metazoa; phylum Arthropoda; class Insecta; order Lepidoptera; family Nymphalidae; genus Bicyclus; species Bicyclus anynana. The sequence continues at coordinate 4,915,764 of NC_069103.1, read as the reverse complement.
CAAAATCTAGGGTGGTTAATAAAACCAACCACCTGCAAATTCAGGGAAAACATAAAATTTCTATGCCATGGTCTGACCTGGCTGAATTAAAAAAAAATTAAACCAGATTTTTTTTTCAAATTCGATAAAGTATTGCACGCCTAAAAACTACAATAAAGAATCTTAGTGGGGTAAATATTAAGGGTAATAATTTTTGGACATGATTAGATACTTTGATACAGTTTTTGAACTGCGACATTATGATGAATAGGTAAAATCCATTGCCTGTCCCGATTTGTTTTAAATGTATAGTTGGTCAAGGAGATTTAAAAAATATTACGAAGTCAGACCCTTTTTGGATATTATCAGTGGATAGGATATATGTAAGCATCAGAATGCTATTTATTTTATAGCCGACTCAACTAGTCAAAGTGCCCAGAATCTCTTAGAAGTTAGTATGTTATATACTCAGAGGCACAATTATCCGCCCACTTTAATATACTCGCGTCGTATTAAAGTGGGCGGATAATTGTGCCTCTGAGTATATATAACACAATGAGCTGGTGAAACTATTTTGTCTGTAAAGTGAAAACATAGTTACTATTTTGTATTATTTTAAATAATAGTTTCTAAATTTACGTTCCTTTAGTTTTAAGAATGAGAATGGTCGCCATGGCAACCAACGTCGAGTGAGCGAACGAGTCACGTGTCTAGACTGATTTTTACTCATTTGTACTCTCAACTTCCATTCGTTGTAACCGGCGTATTTTTAAAGGATTTTAATTTCGTTTACAATTTGTCGTGATTGATACATGAGAGAAGCTTAAATATTAAGTCTCCCATTAGATTCTTAGGCTACCTTTGTATAAATAACAAGATTTTGAATTCTGAAATGTATTTTTAATTTTAATTATCTCAACTAATGACGTTAAAATATAATGGATGTAGAATTTTTAGTGGCTTTTCATTTACAAATCCCACCCTGTTCTTTTTTTATATCACTGATCTGCAAAGTAAAGTAATGAAAGAACGTATAATCATAATGGACGCGTTCAAAAATACGCTTCATACTTGGACAATTGATTCTGTGGACCCTGGAAACCTGCTAGAGTGCGCGCACGGAATTAATTAAAAGTGTCGCCATCTTGTCATCTATCTCTATCTATTTCCTTGCGGGTAAAAGAGATCACTAAAGCAGGCAACATAATCGCTCGCAGACTACCTTCCAAAGCCACTAGTCATTGGACTCTGTGTTTGTAGTAGGACAATAGGCTGACAAACTTTCAGCCTTCCTACAATTAGGTGTCTGGGTATCGCAGGCTCAATCTATAAAGTACGAGTCTGACTTGACACCTAGCTACCAAACATACAAGTACAAACATCATTCGAGTCGGGTGTCAAGTTAATCCACACGAGCTGTTGCTGAGCTGAGCTGTGTACATCTAGCCCTACGAGACTACAAGCCCTTGAAAAAAAAATAATTTATGAAATGAACCAACGTGAATGCACCTCAAACTTTTTAGTTATGTGCGTCTTGAGAAATTAAGTTCATCTAAGGAAACCTGCATACCTTTTTATTTGCATATCTGCATATTTTATATTTTGACAATTTTCTTAAATCTCTACGTGTGTGAAGTCTGCCAATCTACATTGAGTCAGCGTGGTGAATTAACCAAACCCCTCACATTCTGAGAGCAGACTCGAGATCAACTGTGAGCCGGATATGTGTTGTTAATATTGCACTGCCTAAAATACTTGTGACGCCCCCAATCTAGGATAGGTAAGTCGGATACATGTTTTTTATTCAGGCGTGCACAAGGTTTTTAATTAGGGTAGGCACTGTAGGATACGATAAGAATATTTCATAATTCCTACGCGTATGAAACCATATACATACGTAAATATATAACAGTAAAGTTATATATTTATGTATCCCTTTAAAATAAATACAGAAGGTCATGACCAGTAGAGCGAATTCGGCGCAACATTTGGAACGAAACAAGCGAGCCGATGTTGGAGGTTATACTTATGAATACATAATAAAAAAAATTCAACCGACTTCCAACTCAAAAAATAACTTTTAACTAAAAAGCAAAAAATAACATCCTACCTATGTGCTACCTTCTGATCAGTTTGAAGGCGGTGCCAAGCCAGTGATGTTTTAATTAAATACGTTTAAACTACAAAACTTCTGTGGTTATTCCAGAAACAGCTTTAATTAAAACACGACACTGGCTTGGCACCGCCTTCAAACTGATCAGAAGGTAGCACATAGGTAGGATGTTATTTTTTGCTTTTTAGTTAAAAGTTATTTTTTGAGTTGGAAGTCGGTTGAATTTTTTTTATTAAAATTTTTATTTTTTTATTTTTAGTGTTAGCATACCCACTGCGTGTCACAACCTATCTAAGTGGAAAGTTCTTATCAATACAAAATTATCAAGTCCAAACACAAGGTAGCTACTGTGAGCCGTCGAGGAGTTCTCTTCAGTGTGCTTCGTCTTCATCACCAGACCCTTAATACAGTCGCAATCCATCTAGGTGGAAAGTTCTCATCAATACAAATTTATCAAGTCCAAACACAAGGTAGCTACTGTGAACCGTCGAGGAGTTCTCTTCACTGTCCCTCGTCTTCATCATCAGACCCTTAATACAGTCACAATCCATCTAGGTGGAAAGTTCTCATCAATACAAATTTATCAAGTCCAAACACAAGGTAGCTACTGTGAACCGTCGAGGAGTTCTCTTCACTGTCCCTCGTCTTCATCATCAGACTCTTAATACAGTCACAATCCACCTAGGTGGTAAGTTCTCATCAATACAAATTTATCAAGTCCAAACACAAGGTAGCTACTGTGAACCGTCGAGGAGTTCTCTTCACTGTCCCTCGTCTTCATCACCAGACCCTTAATACAGTCACAACCCATATAGGTGGAAAGTACTCATCAATACAAATTAATCAAGCCCAAACAAAAGGTGACTGCTGTAAATCCTTGACGAGTTCCATCGTCTGTGTTTCGGCTCCATCATCAGACCAACTCCAAACCTTCATAAAGTTGTAGTGGTTTAAAATACCTTATGGAAACACTAACAAACGTACTAGCCGTCTCTACAACTTTCGAAAGTTCCCCTCAATTTCTCCAGGATGCCATCATCAGATCCTGACATGAAAAAAATGGGACCACCCTGGAAGTAAACCCTACAAAAAAAAAAAAGAATTTTCAAAATCGGTCCACAATTGACGGAATTATCGCTGGACATACATAAAAAAAAAAAAAAAAAAAAAAAAAAAACATACATACAGCCGAACGTAGAACCTCCTCCTTTTTGGAAGTCGGTTAAAAAGTTATACAAACTGAACATTGCGGTCGAGGAACGGATCGCGACGGGCGTGAACCGGCGCGCGCCGATTGGGGGACTATTCTCTACTTCAATGCGATATAAAAATACAGAGTGTACTCGGCTATTTTTCTTTTATCCTACTAATATTATAAACGCGAAAGTTTGTATGGATGTTTAGATGTTTGTTACTCTTTAACGCCGCTACTACTGAAGCGATTTGGGTGAAATTTGAAATAGAAATAGATTTTACTCTGGATTGACACATAGGCTACTTTTTATCCCGAAAAAATCCATGGTATCCCGCGATTTGCGAAAACTGATGATTTTGATGATATGAATGGTTGTTACTCTTTCACGCCTCGACTACTGAACCGAATTAGCTGAAATTTGGTACATATTAAGATATATTATAGCCTCGATTAACACATAGGCAACTTTTTATCCCGGAAAATCCATGGTTCCCGAGGGATTTGTGAAAAATTCCACGCGGACGAAGTCGCGGGCGTTTGCTAGTTCTCTTAAAACACGATAGAACGTCTTATAACACAGGTACGAGTATATCTGGCAATAGATAATCTACGACATTTTAGGAAGGATGTAACTGTAAGTTTGTGAGCAGAATATGCTCCTACCATAAGTAGGTATATACAGTACGGTTAGCGAAGTGTGAAGCTTTGAGAGGTAGCTGGTTTTAAGTGATCAGCAGGGCTATTATCTAACTCGATGTACCACTGAAATAACAAGTCACTACGTCGTTTTCCATCGTATTTTTAACCGACTTCCAAAAGGAGGAGGTTCTACGTTCGACTGTATGTATGTTTTTTTTTTTTTTTTTTTATGTATGTCCAGCCATAATTCCGTCATTTATCGACCGATTTTGAAAATTCTTTTTTTGTTTTGAAGGGTTTGATTCCAGGGTGGTCCCATTTTTTTCATGTCAGGATCTGATGATGAAATCCTGGAGAAATCGAGGGCAACTTTCGAAAATCGTAAAGACGGCTAGTACGTTTGTTAGTGTTTCCATAAGGTAATTTAAACCACTACAATTTTATGAAGATCTAGAGTTGGCCTGATGATGGAGCCGAAACACAGACGATGGAACTCGTCAATGATTTACAGCAGATACCTTATGTTTGGGCTTAATTAATTTGTATTGATGAGAACTTTCCACCTAGATGGGTTGTGACTGTATTAAGGGTCTGGTGATGGAGACGAACGACAGTTAAGGGAACTCCTCGACGGTACACAGTAGATACCTTGTGTTTGGACTTGATAAATTTGTATTGATGAGAACTTTCCACCTAGATGGGTTGTGACTGTATTAGGGGTCTGGTGATGAAGATGAAGGACAGTTCAGGGAACTCGTCGATGTTTCACAGTAGCTACCATGTGTTTGGACTTGATTAATTTTATATTGATGAGAACTTTCCACCTATATGGATTGTGACTGCATAGGGGGTCTGGTAATGAAGACAGTTAAGAACACTTCTCATTAGTTATGATACCTTTGACGTTTTTCTGGATATTCATATTACGTGTGGATAAAGGGGGAGTGAAATTTTTTATATGAGTTAAGGTAGTATTTTTATTTAAAATTGGTATTGTAGGACTTATCATAAGAAAATAACGTTTTAGCTAATTGCTTATTAATTTTTATTCACACTCAATAGGTATGCTAACACTAAAAATGAAAAAATAAAAATTTTAATAAAAAAAATTCAACCGACTTCCAACTCTAAAATTAACCTAAACTAAAAAGCAAAAAATAACATCTTACCTATGTGACTAATCCAGTGCTAATCCAGTGTCATGTTTTAATTAAAGCCGTTTTTGAAAGAACCACAGAAATCTTGTAATTTAAACGACTTTAATTAAAACATGGCACTGGATTGGCACCGCCTTCAAACTGATCAGAAGGTAGCACATAGGTAAGATGTTATTTTTTGCTTTTTAGTTTAGGTTAATTTTAGAGTTGGAAGTCGGTTGAATTTTTTTTATTAAAATTTTTTCGTAATTGTGATCATCTAACATATTTATTTCGACAAAATTATCTTGACTACGTTAATTTACATCAAATGGCAATGATTTTTTTGTTTTACGATCATTTAATATGATTATTTCAAATATAAATTATAAAATTACGTAAATAACGGTTTTTCGTTAAAATAATCTTACTAATTGCTACTGGCACTTCAATATTACTGCCACTATACGTAAAATGAAGATACTTAGTTCATTTCGTTGAAAATACGATGTTAGATTATTACAAAAACGAAAATATGATAAAAAACGATGTAATGACTCATTATTTGAATGGTACACCGAGATACATAATAACCCTGCTGATCCAAGTTAGTTGCGTTGTGTGCGCAACGTAAACAGTTACGTTAGGTTACGCAAAGGGCGCGTTGAAGTATTACGCTATCAGATACGATATCATTTGGCTGATATTTGGAATAGAAATAGATTTAACTCTGGATTTTCATCCCGGAAAAATCCATGGTTTCCGAGGGATTTGTGAAAAACTTAATTCCACGCGAGCATAATACATTGATTAAAAAATTATGCTTAAGACATGCAAAATCACGGACCACTACATTTGGGTAGATCTAGGTAGATGTATAATATTAGCAGACCCGGTCAAGCTTTAGTTTGACAGTGCCGCAAGCAATCTATTGCAAGAAAGTTATCGGCGACAAACAGAGTTTTTAGCCGCTTATGTATTTTAAGAAGATGAAAAGAATGAAACGTGCGATAAATTTCCGCACAGTATCGGTCATAGGTCCCGGACGCGGGCTGACGTCAGGGATTCTTACGCTCGCCCAGTGTGCCTTGTGAATCACGCGCCGATGTGTCACCTCCGCCGCCGCTACTCCGCCATTCTGTTTACGATCTACTCCTTGCAGATAATAAACACTTCTCAGAAGCTAACGCGCTGTTTTGCCTTCACCCTGTGCACTAGGTTTTAAACGAGGGTAGGCGTTATACACTACCTACACATTCATACCTTACTAGAAATTCCTCAAACAACACAGACAGCCCCTACATGTTATAAAGTTACATCGCTGTGACGTTGTTAGTGACATTTTAATTTAAATAAGATGTGTTATAGGCGAAAAGCTCGTTGACGAGTGCAAAATAGCGGAATCGCACACAGGTTCGTAAAAAATCGTCAGGGTAGGCTATGTATTGTGGTATCTATGAAGTGCGTACTCTACACTTTGCGTTCACCTGAAATTATTAATAGTAGATTATGAAACGGTTGCATAATAAAGGTTTTTAAACTCGAGTGTATTTTATTAAACGAACAAAATGAGTTTCAATAAACTACTCTACTCTACTGTATTTAACCTTAGTTTTGGTGGGAAAATCATACGAATCACTTGTAGCTTACGTTTTAATATCATTGCTGCATTTAGAGTTATATTGCTTACAGTAGAATGCATTTTTAACCAACTTCAAAAAGGAGGAGTATCTCAAGTTGACCGGTATTTTATTATTATGTTTGTACTCAATATAGTTTTGTAAAGATGCACAAGTGAAGTAAAGGTTGAACAAGAGTATTTAATGTGATTAATTCGATTTTCTCGGTGGAAAAGTTTTCGTTAAAAACCGTATAGAAACAAAAAAATGTCTGTGAACTAAGTACCTACCTACATAGATAGAACCAAATTCAGAGAAGGTAGGTACCTAGATATTCTGTGAAGCAAACTGAACTGAACCAAGTTCTAATGCCAGTTAAAACAAAAGTCAAATAAAGGTCATATTTGTATGAAAACCACGTTCAGTACTTAACTCTATTTAAAACTTCGTAGCAGGTAGATATTCGCGTAACCAAATGAAGTTACAGGTGATTTAAAAAGTCGCGATGTTGCTACAAAATGGGTGTCTAGTTAATCTCTATTTGTCTTACAGGTTAATAACAGGTCTTTGTATCTATTTAAAATTTACAACAGTAGTCGCCCTTTTATTTATTTTTTGCTAAATATCACTATCATCAGTGCATAGTATAAACAAAGTAGCTTTCTCTGTCCCTGTAACCTTAAGTATGCTTAAATCTTTAAAACTACGCAACGGATTTTGATGCGGTTTTTTTTAATAGATAGAGTAATTTAAGAGGAAGGTTTATGTATAATAACATCCATTAAATAGTGGAGATATACAGATGTTTTGAGGTTTCTAATGTGATGTCGTAAAGAATTACATTTTTTCCGCTTACATTGCGCCATTGCAGGCTGAATCGCCTGCGTTTGCTAAGAGATTTATCAAAATAATGTACTAAGTATTGTACACATTGAAAAGGTCTACAGAAAGCTACGCGATGGTATATGTCTATCTCATATAGATATCCGACAATAAATTTTTTTTGTCATTTACTTTTTACGACAAATAATGGTTAATTTACGAAGCTATTTTAACCAATACATCCTTATCCGATTAAATACCTTAAATACATTGTTGATTTAATATAGATTTATATGTCTCTTTACAATATATGATTTAAATGAATATTATCGAAGATATTACAGATTTAAAAATTGCGGGACGTAGCGTTTGCGGCTGTACAAGCTGGCCGGGGCACGTTAACTCAGTCATTGACTGTCAATTATTCTCACGTTTCTGCAGCGCAAACGGCAGCGAAGACGTTTCATAAGTCGTGCCGTCATACATGCAGTGACCAATACACGATCAGTTATAGTCGTGGGTGCTGGAGAAACGTGAGAAGAATTGATCGACAATGGCGTGCATTACTATCAGCATTGCACCCGTGCGAAGCCAGGGCTGTTCGCTAGTAATAATATAATTTATTTCACCAAAAAATCTAGTGTTCATTTGATAAATGGACGGCTAGATATCGATATCGATCTCTGTGTAACCACAAACGTCCCAACCCCGGGCTGAGAATTTTAACTGAAAATTAAAAAAAAACTCATCCTCGACCCGGGACCACATGATCATATGATCAAGCTAACCATTGGACCTACTTACCTACTTTAGAAATCGTTTTATACAAGTAAAAACAGCTGCTACATTTATTTACGCGGGTCGCGTGGCGTATTACGTAGGGGGAATTGAGGACAATTTGATAAGAACCGCCTTATTTCCAAAGCGAGGTTAATAGATACCTTTTTTTTATTCTTTAGTCAATAATAACTTGTATTATTGACTGCAATCTCACCTGATGGTAAGTGATGATGCAAGCTAACTTGTTAGGAGTACCTAGTAAGTATGATAATGCATACTTCTTTCGGTTTCTACATGTCATCGTACCGGAACGCTAAATCCCTTGACGGCACGTCTTTGCCGGTAAGGTAGTAACTAGCCATGGTCGAAGCCTCCCACCATCCAGATCTGGACCAATTAAGAAAATCGGATCGAAACGTTATTTTTAAGAAAAACAAAACATTTTTTTTAATTTTACGGTGTAGGTAAGTCCGATTTGACTTTGGAGGTTTTGTTACACAACTTGATGGAAATATTATGTCTAAAAATAATCGTCTTCAAATGTTTACTCATTTTACGAAACCTTTTTATAATTTGAACTTCATAGGTACAACGTGGCAACTGGCAACCCTTTATGTAAGGCCAAAGAGTTGGAGAAAAATAGACGCCAATTACTCAACTACTCAACGCGTTGCATGGCGCCAAATTTTAATTTACTTTTAATCTTTTCTATTTTAAATAAAACAATATATCGAAAATTAATAAGTGGTTATGTATTAAGAAGAAGAATGCTGAAATTACAGAACGTATTTGTTATTATTTTAGATATAAAAAGAGAGCCATTTGGAAGGGGTTCGTTATGAATGTCAATGAACGGATTTAATTATAATCAATCTCGGCTAAAACCTGACATTAGACAAAACCAGACTTAATTTTGAAAATATACCTACCTATAAAAGTAAATAAAGGACGCCCACCATATCGTCCATGTACGTCCATCACAAACTTTATAATTTCTATTCTTTCTAATTTACATTATTCTATAGATTGTAAAATATTCATAGAGGGTTTCAAAAATCCTTTTTTACTGCTAGCCCAATTTGAAAAGAATCCATATGCAAATCATGGTATCCTAGCCGCAGAAGATTAGGTAGTTCTTACTCTGTTGATATTGTGTTAGTCAATTTATAATTCGTGTTATGAGTAGGAACAAGTAACTTTACTCCATACATGCAACGATTAATTAATCGTGTTTCCTCGTCTTGCAAAAGGGAAATACGAATTAACATATTGCTTCCAAAAACGTGGATAAAATTGTCCGTCTATATTTTTCCTTTAGTCTGCGCCCAAGCCTTACATCGGTATAAAAAATAGAAGTCGAGTTGTATGGAGCAACCGGCGAGCGCGAACGCTTGCTCACTTGTATTTTTATGTAACTTGTTACTCCGGCACGTTGCGCCATGCCCGCAGTCCGGCCGCCGCCTCTACGCGAATCATGAATTTATAACACAGATTCAATAATAAAACACTTTGCAACTTGACTTAGGATCGCCGTTTTTGGGTGAGCTTAACGCGCTGCCCGATAGATGGCGTTGGGATCAAGTTTCTCGACGATCGTAGCAACAGCTGCAGGCTAGGAGCCTGGGAATCTTTGCAAAACAACTCATCATAATAGCATGTATGGTTTATGAAGATAAATTAATTTATTTTACTTCATCATCATCATCAGGCTGTAACAATCCACACTCTTATGGTTTTAGGTCTTCGGGCTACCTCATCATCAGCATCATCATATATGGACGTCCACTGCAGTACATAGAGATCCCAAGTCCCAACGTTCATCGGCTCTTCAAACTATGTGCCCCGCTCATTGAAACTTCATCTTCGCGACTGGTTGAGCTGATTTGATTCGATTATGCAAAGCAAAGATACTCTGATCATAGCTCGTTCCATCGCCTGCTGTGTGACTACGAGTCTTCTTCCTGAGAGCTGCCTAGTTCTTCTTTAATACAGGAGAAGGGATATGGAGCTCAGACACACCATGCTGCTCCGATACGGATTGGCAGGCTTAGGATAATGTTTGATCCTGTAACGGTAACTATCAGATGTTAATGACGACGTATAAGTATAACAACATCAACATTCCATTCCTGTCTGAGATGTATTTTTGAAGTAAGAAAAGCTCAGAACCCAGAAACTCGTGATACAAATTCACCTACGCAAACCTAAGGTAGCAGTCAAGTGACGTAAACCTCCAATAAAATTTTAATTAAAAAATATACAACCGACTTAAAAACCATATATAAAAAGCATATAAACGTATAATATAATAATTTTAAATTATGTTCTACCTGCTGATCAGTTTCAAGGCGGTGCTAAGCCCGAAGCCGGACCTTTCGTCTACACTCGAATCACGACATCACCGGGAAATTGTAGTTCGAGCTCCGCAAACTGGACTATTGTATAGCTTGGCAACTTAGTACGTAACACTCCCGATGTTTCGCACCGGCGTGCAACGATGAATGAAAATCCCACGACTCATGCACTTCCCTGCACGCACGATTTCACACCCGCGCTGTCTTTCCCCCTGTCGCCCGCATGGAGTGTTATCAACGAACTTGCCAGACAAACTTGCCTACTACTAACAAACAACAACAGTCTGAAAAAGTGTGACTAATATTGGTACTAAATAAATTAAAGAAAAAAAAAACTTACACATATACATATATGTTTATTTATTTGTCCGTTTTCACAGAAAACAGTACAAAGTATCATTGATAACATAAATAACTAAATATTAGATAAGCCACCTCAAATAGTTTTCCAAGCGCGCTGAAAACAGTTCTCAACCAAAAGCTGCATTAGTACCAAACAATACGCACCTTATCTCGAAAGCTCGTGAAAGTTGCCTCGTGTAGGGCCCAACGTCCTCGGTACCCTTGGCCTGTAGCTCGCCCTCGCGACCCTTCGCCCTTGCTGCGGAGTTGCGAACCCTTGTCGACCCTACCTACCCTTCCCGCTAAGTCTACTTGCATGGAGATGCTTCTTTTTATGCATTTCACTTGATAAGTGTGTGATGCAGACGTTTTAATGTCATTCTTGATCTTGTGTACCTACATAGACCATATTTTTTGATACTTGCAGACTTTTAAATAAAACAACAGAAATATTGATTATTTTTTATTTACAAAAGAAAGCTTTATGTAGGTAAGTACTTTATGTAGTACCTAGACTAATGCTAGAATAATTAAAATCCTTCAAATTGAATTTTCAAAAAACAAATAATAGGTATACACAGAGTAACTAGAGTAAGTCTTTACAATCAATGTACTGAAGCCGGTGAAACCCATTAAAAAAAAACAAACGTCACGCGTCTTCTTGACAACCGCATAATTATACAGACTTATTTCAAAATTTAGCACTAATAACAACAATTACGTAAATTAATATAATAATCAATAATTACCTATAAAAATACTATCTAATTATAAATCTTATTTCTTTAGTGTTTGTGAACAGGTTTTTAAAATATTTAAAAACACAAGACGCCATTTTTCTTGAATAATATTGAAAATTACTGAATAATGTATCTATTACTTTTTAAATTTTGTATTTGGAGCGGCTACGACACCGTCCTGTTCCGTACGCTCCATCTGTATATTATTGATTAACCTGTGTAGGTATAAAAAAATTAGTAAATGACACAAAACCTCAAAAAATTGTATGTATTAAAAAATTGTATATTTTCGATATTCAAAAGCGAAAAACTTAATTTGAGAGTTGGGTGAGTAGCTATAAATTATTTTAAATTGGCTGAGCCTTTTCCATGTCGTCCAGCTACAAATATGTTGTAGGTATAATAAGTATTCGTATTTCGAAGTCTTAATATCTACTACTCATTAGGTTTCTATGTTTCTTCAGTGAAAAAATAAAACAGCTAAAACTGAAACTAAAACCACCTAAAACTACATTACTAGTACTAACTGCTGTCACTAGATGGCGTTAAGAACTTTGTAGAAGAGTTTTTAAGCAGTATATTTTAACTTAAGAATAGTGTTTAAAACTCTATTTATTATTATACATTATAAACTTGGTAACCAATATAAAAAAATCATACCCATATAAATAATTACAACTAAAAATTAAATAATGCCTACGAATTGAATAGAACTCTATTCGTATACCAAAGCCGAACCGTGAATCCACATTCATAATGATGTGAAAATATGGAACATTTATTGGTTTCAGTGGTGTACCGCATAGTCCTAATATGCCAATTATTTTCACCTGTTTTTCAATCATGAAAATTCGTTTTCTGTATGTATCGTTGAGCGCACGCAACTAGCGCCACCAACCTTTCTAATTCGTACTAAACCAAGCAACGGGTTTTATTTTATTCCCAAGCTTTCTAAATTTTCGTCTGTTGACCTTCCGTCGACGATGAACATTTATTGAGTAGGTATAGTTACAATTTTCGTGGCATACTACTTAGTTATATCGTGAAAATCATTACGGGAAAATTTGAATTGAAATTTGAATAATATGAAAATATTTCCCATTAAATTAATTATAATTATGAGCTATATTGTCGGTAGGTACTACTTAAGGTATTATGTATTCTTTGGTACTACCTACTGACTCATCAGACCGGTAAGTTTCGTTTTCATTTTTCTGCTAGAAGATTTTTTATACTAATACTAGCGGACTCGCTCAAGCTTCGCTTTGACTTATTAATTTATTTATTTATTTGCACTTCTTCCCTATCCCTACCTTACACTACCATACTCCTACCCCTACCCCTACCCTACCCCTACCCTACCTCTACTCTACCCCTACCCTACCCCTACCCTACCTCTACTCTACCCCTACCCTACAACTACCCTACCACTACCCTACCCCTACCCTATCCCTATACCATAAACCTACCCTACCACTACCCTACCCTACCCCTACCCTACCCCTACCCTACCCCTACCCTACCCCTACCCTACCCCTACCCTACCCCTACCCTACCCCTACCCTACCCCTACCCTACCCCTACCCTACCCCTACCCTACCCCTACCCTACCCCTACCCTACCCCTACCCTACCCCTACCCTACCCCTACCCTACGCCTACCCTACCGCTACCATACCCCTTCAAACCCCTAAATCCTAGGATAGGGTAGTCCCTATCCTAGGATTTAGGGGTTTGAAAAATAGATGTTGGCCGATTCTCAGACCTACTGAATATGCACAAAAAATTTCATCAAAATCGGTCAAACCGTTTCGGAGGAGTTCAAGTTCGAACACCGCGACACGAGAATTTTATATATTAGAAGATTATTGAGAGGTAAAGTTTGTGGTATTCTCTGAATCTACTGAACCGATTTTGAAAATTCTTTTAGCAATAGAAAGCCACGTTATTTTCGAGTGCATTACATTTTATCCCCATATTCTCATGGGAACGGGAACTGCGCATGGGAAACCGCGGTACGTCGGCTAGTTTTTTATATTTACATTATATGAATATCTCTTTATTATTTAAAGGATTATAAGATCTTAAATATACATTAATCCAACTAATAATTCTTTACTAATATCATAAAGCTTGAGAGTTTGTTTGTTTGTTTGCTTGAACGCGCTAATCTCAGGAACTACTGGTCCGCTACTTTAAATACTTTCAGTGTTAGATAGCCTATTTATCGAGGAAGGCTATGTATATTATCCCCGTATTCCTTCGGGAACGGAAACCACGCGGGTGAAACCGCGCGGCTAGTATTAAGTATAAAAGCGAAAGTAAGTCTGTCTGTCTGTTACTTTTTTACGGTTAAACCGCTGAATCCATTTGGATGAAAATTTGTATAGAGATAAATTGGACCTTGGAGCAGAACATTACTACTAATTTGCTACTACTACTTTTTACCCCGTAAAACAGAATTACACGCGAACGGAGCTAGTAATACATGTAACTGGTTTGTTGGTTAAATGGTTAGACAATGTAGCTTCGGAGTTTCGGACCATGAGCCGTGGGTTTTGCTTCGAATCCTGACTGGGGCTATGAAATACTGAACATTTCTTTCTTCAAAGAAATTTTTAGTAGACTTATTTTCAGCCTGGAATTGGGAATTTGATGGGAATTGGGAATTTGATACACCTTGTACTTGGTCCGTCAACTATGCATCATCATCATCATTAACAACCCATATTCGGCTCACTGTTGAGCACGAGTCTCCTCACACAATGAAAAAGGTTAGGCCTTAGTTCACCACTCTGGCCAAATGCGGATTGGCACACACACATGAAAATTCTCAGGTATGCAGGTTTTAATAAAGTCTAACTATAAAAAAAAATCAAAATTGATTAAGAAATGACGAAGTTATGAGGTAACAAACATTTAAAAAAAAAACATACGCGATGAATTGAGAACGTTCTCCTTTTTTTAAAAGTCGGTTAAAAAATAGTTTGCCTACTTCTACTCGTAGTATTTTTGTCGTCTTGTTTGCTTGTTTTTTTTTGATTAATTTGTTATGTAAGTTGTAGTAACTCAGTCTATAGTGGTAAAAAGGCAGTCAACGAGAAAATGCAATAAAATAAATAAGGTCCTCTATATATAAATAAATAATATTCGCAGTGCTATATAAATTTGTGCCACCGTCCACCGAATATGTGGCGCTCTCGGATCACGAATTTCGGACACCTCGAAACACTAAACTCGTTTAAAATCTGTCGATTGAACCGCATCGCGTCCACCAATTCAAGAGCACGAAATATTTAGCAAAAATAATACATGGATCCCTCTTTAGGGTTCCGTAGTCACAAGGAATCTTTATAGTTTCGGCATGTCCGTCTGTCCGCAGTTTAGCGCAGAAACTATTACTACTAGAAAGCTGTAAATTAGCGTGACTTACCTTACCTTACCTTACCTTACCTTATTTGCCGATAGACGTCCACTGCTGGACATAGGCCTCTTGCATGGACCTCCAAGCACAACGATCTCGAGCCGCCAGCATCCAGCGGCTCCCTGCAACCCGCTTGATATCTTCGGTCCACCTAGCAGGGGGTCGACCAACGTCCATGGGCTCTTCGTACTATGTGGTCTGCCCACTTCCGCTTCGCGACTCGCTGAGCTATGTCAGAGAAACTCCACAATGACTATAAACATGAAAAATATGAACAAAGTCGTAAATTAAAGTCTTGAAAAATATTTTAAAGGTACAACCATCCTAATGTTTATGTTGCACTATGGTTAGGCGGAAAGCCGTAATAGCCCAGTGGATATGATCTCTGCCTTCGAATCGGAGGGCGTAGGTTCGAATCCCATCCGGGATATACACCTCCAACTTTTCAGTTATGTGCATTTTAAGAAATTATACAGGGTGCTCGGGAGTATTTGCCATTACTTCAAGGTGTTGTCAAGTCCACGTATAGGAGCCGAACTGCATAACTAATTTATTTTAACAAAAAAAAAGATGTTTTAATGTTTTCATACAATTCAAATAATTCAGACTATCAATGTAAAACACGCCTCTATCGTTGCATTTCAAAATACGTAATCGTAGCGAAGACTGTTGATATCGACGAGATATTGAAACTGGCACTCCGTACTTAGCTAGTAAGCTACTTCATGATATATATCAATGAATATGTTTGACAAATTCATAATATAAGGATATTTAAGGGACACAATTTTTATTTTGTAAATAGATGTTACAAAATAAAAATTGTTTACTAATTTATTATTAATTAATTTTCCCTAAAAAATATAACCCCAGAGTTATGGGAAATATTCCCGAGCATCCTGTATATCACGTATCTCAAATCATCATCACATCATTATCATCATCAACAATCCATATTCGACTCACTGTATAGCATGGGTCTGGGTCAGATTAAGAGGCTAATAGTCCACCACGATAGCCCAAAATGGATTGACAGACGCGTAGAGAATTAAGAAAATTCTCAAGTATGCAGTTTTCCAAACGATTTTTTCCACCGTTTGAGACAAGTAATATTCAATTTCTTAAAATGCACATAACTGTAAAGTTGGAGGTGAGTGATCCGAACCGGATGCGAACCTACGCCTTCCGATTCGAAGGCAAAGGTCATAATTACCCCTACGTCCTAAAACATCGCAAACTCATAAAATTTACCTCTTTATAACATTGTAATATAATAATATCATCATCATCATTATTAACAACCCATATTCGGCTCATTGTTGAGCACGAGTCTCCTCTCAGAATGAAAGGGGTTACGCCACCACACTGGCCAAATACGGATTGGCAGACTTTACACCCGTAGAGAATTAAGAAAATATAATATGATGATTAATATTGATTAATAATTATAAAATTGTCTTTGGTAGGCAGCGCTTCTACGTGTATATGAAATGCACGCCGTTGCATTTAATTGATTTATGAAAAACACATGTTGTAAATAAGTGAATCGCGTAAAAAGACGCGAATGTGAATACAAGAGAGCTGGTATTCGAGTCGCGCGCTGCTAGCGGCGGGCTCGTAGCTGTTTTTCTGATGCGATCACAAACCGGTTGACCATCGGCGTAATGACGAACCGGCCGCCACAGTATGCGACTCTACAGTGGGGAATCATTGCGACAAGGCAGATATTAAACCAGTGACCAGAGTGCCTAGTGGCAATTTTCATACTGAGACGGCCGCGTAACGTAAACGCGAAATTCTAAAGAATTGAAACAGTGCCATCTAGAGGTACTACTGCACTATTTCAATTCCATATAAATTCGCGTTTACGCTTACATGATTGACACAGTATAAAACATTGAAAACTTCCACTAGGGATTATATATAGTACATGGACCTTAGCCTAAAATGGACCATCTTCAATAGTATTCACAACCACGCATAGAAACGTTGGGATCCTAACATTCTTTGGCGGGATCTTGAATTACTTTGCGTCGGAGAATAATTGTGACCGACTTGGATATGTACCTACAGTTTAATAAATAGTCATTCTTATTACTCATCTATTTGCAAAATGATTACCGGCATACATATATATATAGCCTCGATCTATCATAAAGATTTTTTAATTTCCTGTTGATTTACATTTTTAATTTATAATATTTTATGAAATGTATCGCTCACACAATTAGATAAAAACCGTAGCCCGTAGCTACGACTAATCCGGCACTGTATTTGCCAATAAGATTCAACTGGTGAGTGGTAACTGTCTTTGGAGGTACGCATAATATTCAGGATTGTGAGTAGGTACACACCATAATTTTCAGGATTTCCTCTTCCATAAAAACTACTTGAACATATACATACCAAAGCGGCGACAAGGTGGATCAGTACCTACGCGAAGGAAAACTGCTGATGTTTCCCCCCTAATGTAGTAATGAATATCGTTACCCTACTGTATATTAGTTAACCGGCGGTATCAGTATAGGTGAATGTCGAATTACTACCTACTTTGCATTAGTCGGAATAGCGTCATATTTTTCTTCAGATATGCCCCAACGTTTCGAGATATGAGCTGACAAATGAATGATTATACGCAATGGGTAAATGATTCTGATTTTTTCGCTATGGAAATGTCAGTGATTTTTCTTTGCATATTTCGAATCTATAGGCTACTGCTAATCTTTAAAGCCTCGTCATCATTGTCAACCGATATTCGGCTCACTGATGAGCACGAGTCTCCTCTCAGAATGAGAGAAGGTTAGGCTAATAGTCCACCACCCTTGCCCAATGCGGATTAGCAGACTTCACATATTCAGAAAATTAAAAAAAATCTCAGGTATGCAGATTTCCTCACGATGTTTTTCCTTTACCGTTACAGTATATAATTTCTTAAAATGCACATAACTGAAAAGTTGGAGTTGCATGCCCCGGACCGGATTCGAACCTACGCCCTCAGGAATCGGAGGCAGAGGTCATATCCACTGGGCTATCACGACTTTTTAGAGACGTATCGCCAAGTGATTTTAGGGAACATACAGAATACCCTTAGAATTACCTACTTAGAACTCTAGAATCTTTCTTTGTATATCTAGTCCAATGACTAGATAAACTAGAGATATCTAGATAGATAAACTAGATAGGGTAACTCCCTAGCTGATCATTGGATCAGCATGGGTGTTACCCAACCTTGAGTTGGCTAAGCAACATTGATCCAAGTTAGCAGCACGGTGGATGGTTGACCTACTTTAGAGGCAAGCGTATACCTTCCCCTTGCTTCGAAGAGAAAGAAGAAAAACTTCATTTACTTACTAACGTGAAAATTTGCACTTTATTTTAACGCATACCTGTATTTGCAAAGATTTTTAACCGACTTTAAAAAAGGAGAAGGTTGTCAATTGGTTGGAAGTTAGTATGTATTCATTCAAGACGTTTAATAATAAAGATTTTAACTAGATTTTCAGACATTTCTTTCAGATCCGGCTTGAATTAACACAACAATAACTTGGTACCGCCTTCAAGCTGATCAGAAGGTAACACATAGTACGATGTTTTTTTCGCTTTCTAGTTTAGTAGAAACATTTTTGTGATTTTGAAGTCGGTTGTATTTTTTTATTAAAAAATTTACACTATTAGTTGTCACCAGCGCGTCGAAACTGAGGCGAACAAATATGGCTAATTCATAGTCACAAAGTAAACGAAACGAATATTTTATTTAATTTATTATTGTTTACCAAGTTAACCCTTGACTACTGTCTCACCTGATGGTAAGTGATGATGCAATCTATGATAGAAGCGGGCTAACTTGTTAGGTGGAGGATGAATATCCACATCTCATAAGGTTTCTACACGGCATAGTACCGGAACGCGAAATCGCATATCTACATATCTAATAGTTTAAAATCTTTGGCGTGTAAATAACTATAGGCACTTGAGAAAAAGTTATTGGAAACCACAGCCAGACACTTCAATTTTATTTATTACTAGCGGACGCCCGCGACTTCGTCCGCGTGAAATTTAGTTTTACACAAAACCCGCGGGAATTGGATTGATGGATTGGCATGTATTTGCATGGATTTTCCGGGATAAAAAGTAGCCTATGTATTAATCCAGAGTAATATCTATTTCCATTCCAAATTTCAGCCAAATCGCTTCAGTAGTAGCGGCGTTAAAAGTAACAAACATCCAAACATATATCCAAACAAACACCAACACCCATATAAATTTTCGCGTTTATAATATTAGTAAGATTAGCTGACGCCCGCGACTTCGTCCTGCGTGCGCAAAACGTAAACTTTCAATCCCTATTTTACCCCCTTCTATATACTTTTTTCGCATGTTTTATATGACAAAATACTCGTATAACTCGAATGTGAACGATCGATATTAAAAAAAACTTTAACCCCTTTTTAATCTGTGTATTCGTACGAGTATGTATATTAAACCTCGAAATGTATCCTACTAATGAACCACTATATTTTTTTTTTTTATTCTTTACAAGTTAGCCCTTGACTACAATCTCACCTGATGGTAAGTGATGATGCAATCTAAGATAGAAGCGGGCAAACTTGTTAGGAAGAGGATAAAAATCCACACCCCTTTCGGTTTCTACACGACATCGTACCGGAACGCTAAATCGCTTGGCGATACGTCTTTGTCGGTAGGGTGGTAACTAGCCACGGCCAAAGCCTCCCACCAGTCAGACCTGGACCAATTAAGAAAACCTCAATCGGCTCGGCTGGGGATCGAACCCAGGACCTCCGTCTTGTAAATCCACCGCGCCACGGAGGTCGTCAAAAACTCTTGTCAAAAAAAACTTGTTTGTGAGAATCGAATCCTTGACCTTAGCATCAGTAGGCAAGTTCACTGCTTGTTACTGTATTGTGTCATCCCAATCGGTCGCCACTGACGTCGGAGCCGGTAACAAACGGTTAATTTTTCGAAATTCTCAAAGTTTCGTGCTTTTACAGGTTATCCTTTTATTGTTATTTTTTTGGGGAGCACGTGTTGGGTGAGGTAAGTCACACCCTTCGAATGACGTAAAGGTAGCCTGTCAAGTTTATTCAGCATTACTGAAAGTTTGGCTTTATTATGAAACTGGAAATGCAAAAAAGTTTAATTGAGACTTGGGGATGATGAAATTGTATTTTCGTCTTGGCCGTGGTGTGGGCTTCCCTATAGGTATACATACTACTCTATAATAACAAAGATATTTGTAATTTTGTATGAACTCCCATGCAAATCTAACCTACGTCTACGACCTACCACCAACGTCGCAGTCTTTTCTCACTTTCCGAGTATCTTTTCATCTTTCACCTTTATTTTCATTATGCATTCCAGAAAACTTCTTATTAGGTCACAGTTCTCACTTGATTCCAGCATTATATTAATTAAGTTTTCCACAGTGATTTCTCGTCCTAGCTCCTTTCTTACTTCATTTCTTTCTATTTTGAAACGTGGACAGCAAAATATGGTATGTTCGGCGTCGCCGTTGGGGTCCATGCAGTTCCAAAATTCGGCGTAGATCCTTTTTTTAATGCGTAAAAGGCATAAAACAATATTTAATATCAGATCATCACTTAATATCAGATGAGATTGTGGTGAAGTCCTTGTAAAAAATAAAAAAATAACTCCAAAGTCTGAGCTGAGAGCTTTTACGGAGAATTTCTTAGCAGAAAGAAAAGCTTAAGGTATTCCGTACCTGTACCCAACCCAGGACCTCGTTATCCGAAACCACATAGGCTAACCACTGGACCAGGCATTATAATTTTAATTTCATACAAATCAGCAACAACTTGCGGTACGGACGGCTTCAGTGTGATCGTGGCGTTCGAGCCGTCTACATCTCTTGTTGTGGAATTTTTTATGGGTTACTTGGGACAGGCGGGGTGAGTGACTTGAGTGGAAAAGGGGAGTGTTTGTTAACAGTCAAAGGATCCTTCAACCCTTCACACAACGTTCACAAGTGCGTGACTTCACTCAAGGCCATTCTCTGCCATTCTAGGGTTTTATTTTGGTTACAATTTGATTTGTTAATTAAGTTGTCCTGAGAAATGTTGTAAATAAGCTTTGTTCGACATTAGTTTTCTAATTTTAGTAATCACCTCTGAGTTTGCTAAAATAATTTTCTTCGTCACGTTATTTGCCTGCAGTATTTTTTTCAATTAAAAAGAGCTCATGTAATCATAAAGTCATAAGTATGCCATAAGGTTATGTGGATAAAGTGTATTTGAGAACGAATTTGACTACTTAAGCGACATTTTATGAAAAAACCATACCAGGCCTGCCGAATCTAGAACAAGTGCTCTAGCAGCGATGAATTACCAAAATAAAATTGAAAAAGCACTCACAGAATCTCATTATACCTAACCAAAAAATAATATTAGCATGATATGAAAAAGTAAAAAAAAACCTTAATTATGTAATTGATTTTCTTTAGGTAGTGAGTGAGGTATTTGTTTTGTATAGGTACACCGTACAAGTATCTTAAAGTAGAATTAACTGAAAACTGAAAACGTCATTAAATTCCGTTCTGTAGTTATAAACATTAATGTCCATATCCAGACAGACAGACATACAAATTAATTTTTGTATTCTTTTTTTGTCCTAGCCCCCAGCGCAATATTTATTGATTTTGTAGTTCTACTAGTCAGAAGATCAAGCTCAGCGCCATCTATTGAGCATCTGCAAAACTTGATTTTTTTTATCATTGAAGAAGACAAGAAGCAGTGTCTACCATTTTGATGAACTTAAAATGAATTCTAATAAGATATGCTTTTTTTTCCTATCCCACTTCCCTGGAAGGACAATAATGTTTTAACTTTTAATACGTTTTATTGGGTACCGTAACTAAAAAGGAATAACACAAACACAGACATGTTTGGAGTGTGTTTGCATCAAAACACATGGAAGTGTCGTGCTGATAATAAATTAATAATACCAATTAATAATATTAATAATAACCATGATAGCCCAGTGGATATAATTTCTGCCTCCGATTCCGCAGAGTGTAGTGTAGTGTTGGGTTCGAATCCGGTCCGGGGCATGCACCATGCAACTTTTCAGTTATGTGCATTTTAAGAAAATAAATATCACGTGTCTCAAACGGTGAAGGAAAATTTTCTTAATTCTCTTCGCGTGTGAAGTCTGCCAATCCGCATTGGGCCAGCGTGGTGGAGTATTTGGCCTAACCCCTCTCGTTCCGAGAGGTGACTCGAGCTCATCAGTGAGCCGAATTTGGGTCCATAATGATGAAGATGATGACAGCCAATGATGTAGTTAAAAGGTCGTTGAGGACAACGAAATACTGATCTTTTCATTCTTAGCCTGGAGTTTGTGGCGATACATACTCGTCACCCGTGCCATAAAGAGCACGTTGGAACCGTGGCTGCCGGTCATTGTTACTAAATCATAATCCATGCAGCATGGTGGACCTAAGCTCTATATGTGATCTCTAATAAGAAGGGAAGCAACAGTATTCACATTGACGGCCTCCGTGGCGCAGTGGTATGCGCGGTGGATTTACTAGACGGAGACTGGGCCGATTGAGGTTTGCTTAGGGTGGGTCTGCCTTCCTATCAAAGTGGCACGTCGATTCTTTTTCTACGATCGCTAACACTTCGAAAACTAGAAAGATGTATGGGAATGACAGATCTTGATCACGTGACCTGTCGATAGCAAATGTAATTTTTCAGCTTTCTAATTTTCGTTAGCGATCGTAGAAAGAGAATCGACGTGCCATTTGGCTAGGGGGCTGGTCTATCCACCCTACCGGCAAAGACGTACCGCCAAGCAATTTAGCGTTCCCGTCTTTGATGGTTCCGTGTAGAATCCGTAAGGGCTTTTCATCCTACAATCATCATCATCATGCGTAATCACTGATCATCAGGTGAGAATGAGATTGTAGTCAAGCGCTAACTTGTAAAGAATAAAAAAAGAAAACGTATGCCCTTTGATAATACTCGGAATACAACATTATGGATTCGGTTCCCGTAGGAATACGGGGATATTATATAGCCTTCCACGATAAATGGGCTATTTAACACTGAAAGAATTTTTCAAATCGGACCAGTAGTTCCTGAGATTAGCGCGTTCAAT
Organism: Bicyclus anynana; assembly: GCF_947172395.1. NCBI lineage: Eukaryota > Metazoa > Arthropoda > Insecta > Lepidoptera > Nymphalidae > Bicyclus > Bicyclus anynana. Next base: position 4,892,486 of record NC_069103.1, on the reverse strand, counting down.
CAAAGAAACAAACAAACTCTTCAGCTTTATAGGTAATTTTAGTAGGTATAGATTTGTCTTGTGCTATCTATAAATATTCTTCTACGTTATCTATCAACTACTTAAAATATCATTACATATTATTTACGTTAGAAATCTGGCTGATATAAAAATAAAAAAAAAATATTTTCTCAAAGTAAACAATAAACAACGCTACAGTAGGTATAAAAGCGCGGGAACGTTCCCCGCTCGCCGCCATGTTGGATTGCGACCCATTGTACTCTGGTCGTTCGCCCGCGTCGCCACGTGCAGCGCACATCTGTCCGCGCGGGGACGGCGGAGGCACCCTCCTCGTCAGCGGCCACATTCTCTGAGCTTCCAAAATTATCTTTACTCTTTGGCATGGAGTGAAGTTTTTTTTTTCTCAATATGCAGGAACCCAAAGCCGTGAAGCAAGCTCAATCCTTTTTTTTTAAAACTCACGGAGCCGTTTTTGCGAGAAAAAATTTTGAGTTAATTTTCTTAAGAATACAAAGGTTATATTTTTGTATTTATTGGATTATATTATATTCATATTTTAGTGTAAACACGCTTGTTTACACTAAAATATGAATATAACATAATCCAATAATTTCACCGCGGCTAATTGCCTCGACTCGGTGACAGAAGGGCTGGCTTATTTTTTGCGCAAAGGATCAGCCTGGCTGTCCAGCGCGGAAATGCAGTATTCTTGTCACCATTCCACGTGGGCATGATTTGTATAGTTATTAGGCTAAGTTAGCTTAAGTTCCTTATTGTATTCCATCCATAGGTTTTCAGGGTAATATTTACGAGTACACCATAGAAACCATACCACTGTACCTACTATCAGATCAGATTATGATACTCGTAGCATCCAAGTGCAAAAGGCTTTAGCCTAACTTCTTAGAATTCGATCAAAGCGCAGTTATATCGCTATAAAGTTATACCTAAGATCAAAGGAAGGCGTATACAGTTTATACATATTTAACTTATAATATTTGGTAATCAGACATGGTAAATAGCTTTAAGATATTAGATAGGATAGGTAGGATGAATATACATAATAGTACCTTCGAGCTGCGATCAGTCAGACACTGTTTCTGAGAATTGCTTTTGAATGCACAAACGTGCAAATGAGGGTATTTTACAACGTTAACGTTTCATATTATGAAATTCTATTACAAGAAGGCTTAGTTTTACAACAACTTTTTAAATGTCAAATTTGTGTGTTTGTATTGGTTATGTTGGCACTAAGTAGATGATCTACTTAGTGCCAACATAACCAATACAAACTATCTATCTAGGATCACGCATAGTCACGAATATTGACAATTTTATTTTTTAATTACTAATTCAATATTACTGATTAATTCAATCAATAATATTGTCTATGTTATTGACAATATTATTAATATTGAATTATTAATACTGTCACAACAACAATATTGTGTACAATATTATTATTAAAATTGTCAATATTATTGATTGTGGGCGAGCACCCGAGTTACTTTTGGAAAGAGACTAACAATGGTGGTAACATACGACCAATGAGATAATCTCGTGAAGAAAAACAGACAAACTCGACCAGTGGCGGTGCAACCGGAAATAACGCTCTCTGGGGACAACTCCGCCGCCATTGGACGACATTTTGTCTATTTCTCTTCACTTGGTCGCATGTTAGCGCCACAGGAAAGATTCATAAAATAACGGCACCAATATTCGTGTGTCAGCTTAGTTTAAGTTAAGTCTATTAAAATCGTCGACATATTCCATAAACGCTCTCAAAAATTCTATGAATTTTTCTCTGATACAATGAAAAATCAAAAACTAAACACGAAAATAAGAACAAGAAAATGGTAATGCGAAAAAGCAACAATAAAGCTCTAATAAAACCGATATTTAGTGCTGTAGGCGACGCGCGTGCGCGGAGGGCGACCCTCCTCCCCTTTATATTACGCACTCTATTTAGGGGCTGCTACAAAGAACTCCGGTGCTATCTATTTTGGTCCAGAATAATGTCAAAGACTCCATTGGATTCTGAGCGCTCCAGCTTGTGTTGAATGGAATAAAACGTTATTAGAACTGGAGGCTTGGCAACGAATGTGAAAATAGCTGCATATAATTTGATTTTAGGGTTTGTTGTCCACTAAAGCTAGATAGCTTGTGTTAGTTAGGTTGTCTAACAGTTTTATAATAGTTGGGGATCCGCAGAGGGGATTTTGGACTTAAAATAACTAAGAAAATAATTGCCAAAAATAACTAATAAAATATTTTCTTTCGAATAATAAGCTAAAGTAAGATCCAAAGATTAACACTGCACTGCACCAGCGCAGTGTCAAGAGTCACCATTCCAACACCTTGGGTCCCCAACATCCCAACGTCTTCAAGCTATCCGCCCATTGCTACTTTACGACTCTTTGAAATATTTCGATTACTTAATTCATTTTTATGTTTTTTTTATTATTATTATTCATACTGCGCTTCTTTTCTGTTGAGTTTGTTGTGGGCTCTTCTCGGACCAAAGAATCCTCGTAACTTTAAATTTAAGTTTTCGACTTTACGTACCACCATTAAATCATGACATAACTTGACGTTTCAAAAGTGCTTGTATACTATAGTCTAGCAAGTTTGTTGATGACACTCCCATGATATGCGGCCGACGGGGGGGAAAGACTGCGCGGGTGTGAAGTCGTGCGTGCGGGGAAGTGAGGTGCGTCAGTCGTGGGTTTTTCATACATCGCTACACGCCCCCCGGCCAGAAGTGTTACAATCGAAGTTGCCAAGCGATAATACTAGCCTAATTGAAATAAATGATTTTTATATTTTGAATTTTTCTGATTTTACATACTCACTCCAGCATGTTGGGTGACGAAGCCTTCTTATGGGGTCATTTAATAAAATATATGGTAAACCAATATTATTTTCAGTTAATTTGTAGGTAGTGAGTAATTATTGGAAATCCGAAGTTTCCCGGAAGCGAGTCGGCACCGGATGCGGCGAGCGGGCGGCGGGCGGCGGGGGTCAAAGGTCACAGGTCCGATTGCTAGTGAAACAGATCAACAAATTATGAAACCATGTATGAAAACCCGCGCGACCTTTCCAAACTTTCAGTAAAAGTTCACAAACTGAGTTAAAATTAAACTTCAGTTTTTTTAGAACAGTCCGAGTTCTTATATGTACTTAAACACAATTTAAGTACACAACCATAATTTTATCGGTATACAAATCAGCATCTTTTTTTGTATTATTTACATGTTAGACATGGACTGCAATCTCACCTGATGGTAAGTGATGATGCAATCTAAGATGGAACCGGCCTTGTTAGGTGGAGGATGAAATCCACACCTCTTTCGATTTCTACACGACATCTACCGGAACGCTAAATCTCCTAGCGGTACGTCTTTGCCGGTAGGGTGGTAACTAGCCACGGCCGAAGCGTCCAGCCAGACCTGGACCAACTAAGAAAACCTCAAGAAACCCAGCCAGGGATAAAACCTAGGACCTCCGTCTTGTAAATCATGCCACGGAGTCTTTTGTTTACGTCCTTATTATTTTCTTGAAACAGTAGAGTAAAAGTGGAGTAGTTTTAATTGATTTACCAAGTAGCAGCCCTTATGCCTAGTTCAGACTACTTTAGTATTTTAGTCGAGTACGAACGATTTTTGGGCGGTAAATCCAAAAATTGTTCGTACTCGACTAAAATACTAAAGTTGAGTACTTGACGGCTTCCGTGGCGCAGTGGTATGCGCGGTGGATTTACAAGACGGAGGTCCTGGGTTCGATCCCCGGCTGGGCACATTGAGATTTTCTTAATTTGTCCAGGTCTGGCTGGTGGGAGGCTTCGGCCGTGGCTAGTTACCACCCTACCGGCAAAGACGTACCGCCAAGCGATTTAGCGTTCCGGTACGATGCCGTGTAGAAACCGAAAGGGGTGTATTTTCATCCTCCTCCTAACAAGTTAGCCCGCTTCCATCTTAGACTGCATCATCACTTACCATCAGGTGAGATTGTAGTAGTCAAGGGCTAACTTGTAAAGAATAAAAAAAAAAAAAAAAGTAGTCCGAACTAGGCATTAAAGCAAGCTTAGACAACTGATATATTTGGTAGGTAAATATTTTTCATTGAGTAAGACAAAGCTTCCTTATTATCCGGGATTTTTCATTGATTCCCGCGTCATACATGGAAACATAGAGTACATAGACAATTTATTTCACACAAGCTTAAGGCGGATTAAACTCATGTTGTTTCACATAGCGATAATAATGCTGGCAAATTGATTCACTTTTTTAGCGTTTTTAAAATAGTAAGACATGCAGTAAGCCCGTATTGTATACTAGCGGACGCCCGCGAATTCGTCCGCGTCAAACTTTCACAAATCCCTCGGGAACCATGGATTTTTATACCGGGATATGTTAATCCAGAGTAAAATCTATTTCCATACCAAATTTCAGCCAAATCGGTTCAGTAGTTGCGGCGTTAAAGAGTAACAAACATCTAAACAAATATTCAAACAAACATCCATACAAACTTTCACTTTTATTAATATTATTATGTATTTAATTATTTATGTTAGTAAGTTTGTATGATCATGTTTTCTAGTTATTAAAGTCTCACCAACAATTTTTCTTAAATATTTTGTTTTGTTATAATTGTCACATTTTATTGTAGAGCCGTAATAGCCCAGTGGATATGACGTGTGGGTTCGAATCCAGTCCGAGGCATGCACCTCCAACTTTTCATTAGAGTGCATTTTAAGAAATTTAATATTAAATGGCTCAAACGATGAAGGAAACTTATAATGAGGAAACCTGTAAACCAAAGAATTTTCTTAATTCTCTGCGTGTGTGAAGTCTGTCAATCCGCATTGGGCCAGCGTGGTTGACTATTGGCCTAACCCCTCTTATTCTGAGTGGAGACTCGAGCTCAGCAGTGAGCCGCATATTTATTGATAATGATGAGTTATTTTATTGTTAAGTCTGATGCATGTTAGTTTAGTGGCGAGACTAGCTTTTATTAAGGAGGTACCGGGGAAATAGTGCACAAGTTTCTGAGCAAACACAGGTGCACTCTATAATCCACCCTCGTGGTTCGATGGGGAGGTAATCCGGTACAACTGGCGCGAGATCAATCCCAAATGTGTATGGAACTGTCATATACTTTGCAGTCCATACATTTTTTTTTTTTCTGATTGTGTACCTGTTCTAAGTTTCTCGATAACATGGTATTCATCATTATCATTATCAACCAGTGGCGTGCACAAGGTTTTTAACTAGGGTATGCACTGCAGTCCAACATAGGTTTGTATTCAATTCTTAGGGTAGGCAGTGCATTTTTGCATCTATGAAGGACAGGCCACTGTTATCAACCTATATTCGGCTCACTGCTGAGCTCGAGTCTCCTCTCAGAATGAGAGGGGTTAGGCCAATAGTCCACCACGTTGGCCCAATGCGGATTGGCAGACTTCACACACGCAGAGAATTAAGAAAATTCTCTGGTATGCAGGTTTCCTCACGATGTTTTTCTTTCACCGTTCGAGACACATGATATTTAATTTCTTAAAATGCACACAACTGAAAAGTTGGAGGTGCATGCCCCGGACTGGATTCGAACCCATATTCTCTGGAATCGGAGGCAGGGGTCTTATCCACTGCGCTATCACGGCTCATAACATGGTATTAACATTCATTATTATTTATGTTATTATGATTATTTTGAACACATACATACATCACATACGTGGCTCGTAGGCTCCTTAACACGATATCTGCGGTACTAGGTCAATTGACCTCGTACACCTAGTGTCTTCAATAGTTACGAGGTCAATTGACCTCGTACATCTAGCGTCTTCAAGAGTTACGAGATCAAAAAACCTCGTACCGCACCAGAGAAAATGACAGAAAAATCAGTGCCGTAATAAACGTGTTAATGAGATCTTAGCGGCGTCGCCGGGGGCTTAGGACGAGCGCAGAAACATCGCCTGATGGAGTCCGGAGGCAGAAGCAGAAGAGATGGGCAGAACGACTCTTTAAAGGCGTCACCTCTGAGACTCGGACCTTGGTTTACCAGCGAAGACGCGTGCAACTGTTTTTTTTTGTTAAACCTTGAAACCTGCTACTTTCCGTACCAAACTCTACTTATAGTAGCGCATGGGCTAATAAATCCTTCAGCCAGCCTTCATAACATTAGGTATGTCCAGTGGCGTGCCTAAGGTTTTTAAGTAGAGTATGCGTTATAAATAAAAATTGGAAAATTCCTTGTACGTATCGAGTCCTTATGGTAGGCAGTGCTTTTTTGCATCTATGAAGTGCACGCCACTGGGTATCTCTGACTCTCGCAGGTTCTCGTGTTATAATTCTCTGCAATCTGACGTTCGGAAAATAGTCCGCACGGATGTCGGTTTTTTAAAAATCCCATGTGATCTCTTTCATTTACCAGAATGGCAATTATAATAATTCACTCAATGTAGAAAACATACTATAATTAACAATACTAAAAAAGCTTTAGGTTGTCAGCCTATAGGCAGCTTTAATCTTATTTTTAAATAAACTTGTTAATTACTAAATAAATGAATAAATTTTAATTAACAATAAAATGTACCACAATACTAACCTTTTTTTTCTTAGGGGGGAAAATCCTAATGGACGCCCGTGTTGGTTAGTGCCGGACACTTACCGGCTAAAAACCCCTCCTACCTTCTAGACGCTGGTGTCCCTGCCATAAAGCCTACCAGTTACCACCACAGTCGCGAGTCTTATTAACTCACATTCTCTCTTTCATCCTTCTCCTTGATCTTATATATTCCAGATAGTTCCTAGCTATATTTCATATCTGACTGCATTCCAGCCACAGATTAATCAACAATAGGCAGATGGAGCGAACGGAACACGAACTTTCAATATTATTTAAGAAAAAAGCATAGGTACATACAGCCGAACGTAGAACCTCCTCCTTTTTGGAAGTCGGTTAAAAAATGGCATCTTATGTTTTTAAATATTTTAAAAATTGTTATCATAAACTAAAGGTAAAGGTAATTATTTTTTTTTTTAATATCAATTGAATAAGATACAGCATTTTAAATTTTTAAATACAAATTATGAAAAAAGTTTGTATATATGCGGATGTCAAGGACATGCGTGACGTTTGTTTTTTTTTTATGGATTTCAGCGGTTTCAGCGGCTTTACCTTGCTGTTTGTATAGACTCACTCTGTATGATATTTACTCTGTGATTCCAGCATTATATTTATTAAGTTGTCTACTGTCAGCGTGCCAGGTCGGATCTTCTTTACTTTCTCTCTTACATCTCAGAACCGAGGACAGGGGTGTGATTCTGATATTTTATACTCGTCGATGTAATATTGGCCTATAACAAGTTATAGTACAATTTGAACTTTATTTTTATGGGATGCCAAAAATAAAATGTTAATAACAACGACCTTGCCATGGAAACGAGGGATGTCCCATCGCTGTAACTATACCGAATGCAGGGGCAGTAAAACCATTATAGGTATGTTCTACATCATCAATCTACTATACTATACTAATCTACTATAGTATGCTTTGACATAAAAAAAAATATCTAGATTGTCTAACAATGTTAGGTAATAGGTAAACTTTATTTTTTACCACTAATAGAGGAAATTGTCGACGCTACGAGTAAATCTCGTAGCCGATACAATCCATAATGCGTACACGCGAGACCTAAGAAATCTACGGAGAAAGGTACATGCGTAATGATGTAAACGACACTTATTGGAAAAGTTTCAATTACCAATCAATCCTGAGTCTCATTCAATTTTCAACACTTGATATTTTTTTTTTATTTTAACTTGGTCTCGCTGGACAGGCAAAGATCGTACTGTACAGTATCATTCGAGTAGGCTGTAATACTGAAATTTTTATTTTGCTTCCGTTCATATATTCGTCCTTCCATTCATATAATTAGCCCTATAAATTAATTCGACCAAAACACTATATACCTATACAGTAGGTATACTCACTTAACCCTTTGTACTGTATCGAATTAAATCGTTGGTAATCGAAAAGGACGAAAAATACAGTCATATTTTTTTTTAATTTTATCTTGTGTAGAATTTATTTATATATTTATTATAAACCAAATTAAAGATGAAATATATAGTCATATTTTCTTTTTTAATTTTATTTTGTGTAAAATTTATTTATATATTTATTATAAACCAACTTAAGGATGAGATATATAGTCATATTTTCTTTTTTAATTTTATTTTGTGTAGATATTATTTATATATTTATTATTAACAATCGAGTGAAAACCCCAACTTTTCAGTTATGTGCATGTTAAGAAATTAAATATCACGTGTCTCAAACGGTGAAGGAAAAACATCGTAAGGAAACCTGCATAGGAATTTTCTTAATTCTCTGCGTGTGTGAAGTCTCCCAATCCGCATTGGGCCAGCGTGGTGGACTTAACCCCTCTCTTTCTGAGAGGAGACTCAAGCTCAGCAGTGAGCCGAACATGGGTTGTTAATGATGATGATTTATTATTTTAAATTTAATTTAGTATTTCATTTAAATTATAAATTAATAACGATCCTTCTGAACATTGATAATTTTGTGTAGATACAACGGTTCTAAAATTATAATTTAGAATACTAATTCAACATTTCAATTGCATGTGTTTTGTTATGCTATCATTCTTATCAATTCCTATTATCTTAGTATTATCTTGTTGTTTTTTTTCCAATATTTCCGCTGGCTGATAATGTGTTAATTGGCGAGATTACGCTGTTGTGACAGCGGTAAATTGTTTCTAGATTTCTTTGAACACTTCGATTGTGACTTCCTCAGTTTTATTACATTATGGACCGGTTTCACTATCATCTGATAGTTTATTCACAATTTGCATCTTTCTCATATTATAGGACTCAAAAGTGATTACAAATATAAGAAAACTAATGTCAAACAAAGCTTATGATTCACAACATTTGTCAGGACAACCTAATTAACAAATCTAACTGTAACCAAAATAAGACCCTAGAATGGCAGAGAATGGACCTTGAGTGAAGTCACATACTTGTGAACGATGTGTGTAGGGTTAAAGGATCCTTTGATAGCCGACCACCACTCCACTTCCACTCAAGTCACTCCCAATCCCAATCAGCCTATCCCAAGTAACCCATAAAGAATTACACAACAAGAGATGTGGACGGCTTGAACGCCACGAGCACACTGAAGCCAACATGAGATCGAGCGACATCATATCCGTCACAGACTACTATTTCCTACACTCTTTATTAAAAACATGTAAATTTAATAGCGGCGGCGATAACTCTCATTTGACACAGAGTAAAGCCAGATTTATATTTGTCTGACGTGTCGTGTCGTGACTCGTCAGAACAGAATCGGTATCATACATTTTGTATGGTAACGTTTACACTTATGTGTTGCGACATGTCGTGATGGCTTTTGATGCGTTGCATACAAAATGTATGAAACCGATTCTGTTCTGATGCGTCACGACACGACACGTCAGACAAATGTAAATCCGCGTCAAAAAGAGTGACAAAACTTATAGGTAGGGTGTTTTTTTATTATTGTTTACAAGATAGCCCTTAACTATCTCACCTGATGGTAAGTGATGATGCAATCTACGATGGAAGCGGGCTGACTCGTTTGGAGGATGAAAGCTCTCACCCCTTTACTGCAGTCGTCGGTAGCAGTTGCTGCTCGTGTAAATACACTTATAAGCAGGCCGCCGCAGCGACACCGCTCCGGCGCCGCGCCGCACCGATTTTCAACGTCACCGGAACGAGAGTTTCGGATCAAGTCATCAAGTACGCTCACATGTCTGCAGCGGTAACGGCTTGACAGCCGATAAACTGTGTGTTGGTCGCGATCGGCATGATCAGTTTTATCGGCTGTCAAGCCGTTAGCACTGCAGACATGTGAGCTTACTTGCTGACACTATCCGAAATTCTCGTCCGGATGACGTTGAAAATCGAGAAAAGCCCTCCTCTCTAGTGAACGCTCGCAACTTCGTGCGCGTGGAAATCGATGTAAACTATTTATATTTTCGCATGTGTGTGAAGTCTGCCAATCCGCATTGGGCCAGCGTGGTGGACTATTGGCCTAACCCCTCTCATTCTGGGAGGCGCGTTGAGCTCAGCAGTGAGCCGAAAATGGGTTGATAATGAGAGGTATATTTTTGAAAAAGTATTATTTATTATTAAGTGGGTACACATACCAATTTCTTCAAATAACTTGAGAAATGGAGGACTTTCTATAAAAACTTTCAACCCCCGTTTCACCCCCTTCTGTTTTAATTTTTGCAACAAAAAGTATCCTATAACCTTCTACGAATTATGGTCAACGGTCGTGCCAAGTTTCGTTTAAATTCATTCAGTAGTTTCAGCGTGATGCCCAGTCAACAAAAAATATGGATAGACAGACAGACAAAAATCGAAAAAAAAATATTTTTAGCTTCAGTATCGATTAATTATATAATGCCCCCCAACAAAAAATTTCAAAATATCCTCAATGTACAGAATGTACAAAATGTACAGAATTCGTATTATAAGTACAGATTCTAGATGGCGCTGGCGTCCGTTATGCCACGGTAACGTTTGGTGTTACAAATGGTATAAGTAAAATCTGAAATTGCGAATAAATGTATAGAATTCGACTAGTTTTACTATAAGTAAAGATAGACAGATAGATAGATATAGATAAATTTAGATAGAAATGTAGATTGATAGTACGCAAACGACGTCACGTGTTTAAGCTAGTTATAAAATAATCAGGTGTTATTAGAAGTAGGAGTCTACTGGTACAGTAGCGGACGCGGCGCGTCGCAGAAACTGTATTGAACAACTTTCACTTAACCTACATGTTTATGTAAGCTTTTGGTAACGCCGCGCTATATGCTTTCGGTGCTCTAACCCGCCCGCCTTTAAATTTACTTACATATAAAGTTGAGATGTTTGTGTGTCCTTGAAAATAGCTATAATACATTCCTCCTGTCTTGAAAGTCTTATTATAGTGTTAATGAGTATATAAATGATAAAAAAGCTTGGTGTTAAAGTGTATTACTTACGACTAAATCTTTTGTAGGTTTGGGTGTACTCTTCTATAATAAGATCCCCAAGACTGTGATGGACCTGCCAATGCATAGCTTTAAGCAATGTGTTAAAAAACATTTACTTAGTCGAGGGTACTACAACATTGATGAGTTCCTTAATGATAAAGATGCTTGGAGGCCGTTGGATCAGCTTCCACCTTCACACAGAAAGTAAAACTATAAGAAATGTAAACAGTAATTGTTATTAATTGTAAATTATAATACTGTATGACTTTTTCAAAAGAGCAACTGTTGAGTTTCTTGCCGGTATCTTCTCAGCAGAACCTGCCTTCCGAACCGGTGGTAGAATCTTTACAAATAGTCAACTGACGTGTCAAAAGTGCTTGTAAACTGAGCCTACTTGAAATAAATGATTTTTGATTTTGATTTGATTTTGACTATACGACTGTGTGCTTAGTTTGTAAAATGGTGGTAAACAAAAAAAAAAACCTTGGCGGAGTTTGTTGTGGGCTCTTCTCGAACCAAGGCGCGTTTGGTACCCTCGTAACTTTAATTTTAAGTTTTCGACTATTATTACCACCATTAAATAAAATAATTATGACATAACTTGATGTTTCAAAAGTCTTTGTAAACTAAGCCTAATTGTAATAAATGAATTTTGAATTTTGAGCGACGATTTAGTCTGTAGAGCGCCTGCTATTAAATACCATATCCATATAGAGATAGAGGGGATAGGATCCAGGATACCTGGATGTCACGGCGTGCACGGTAATTGACGTATCATTGTTAACAATATGACAGTACCACGAAGGTTCTTTTCGGCTTCTACGAGACATCGTCTTTGCTGGTAGGGTAGTAACTAGCCACGACCGAAGCTTTCCACCAGACAGACCTGGACCAATTAAGAAAATCTCAATCGGCCCAGCCGTTTCGAACCCAGGACCTCCGTCTTGTAAATCATTGTAGCTAATCTAAACCCATCACGACGCTTCATTCACGCCAGGGTTGACAGGCTAGTGTATTCAATATGAGCGGCACCGACGGTGTTCTCTGATGTCCAGCCTAATATGCATTATAGCTTCTCAATTCGTGAGAATTTAAAAAAAACAAAATATCCTATAAAATTGAGACGCGCGGAAAAGCCAATTAGAGAGAACCTCTGACAAAGCGACAAGACATCTTTACACGAACCATTTGAAGTCACTTTCACTATTTAATAACTCAAAATATCTTTTAAAGAATTTTTATAGAAAAATATTTAAAAAAAAATCTAGGACCTACTTATACATATGTTTTCTGTGCTTAGACGAAGACACGTAGACTAACTCGTACCATGGACTATCTACGCAGTCAATACAGGAGCGTGTGTCGAAAGGCAGGTGAACTCTACAGGTATGCGACGATAAATACGAGTAGATACGAATGTGTGGGGAACTCCCCAAATTGCGGGAATTTCTTTTCAATTTCCAGGGGAAATTTAATTTTGCATCTATGTGTAAAATCAGGGTGATTGTCAGTGTATTCCAAAAAAACTTTAAAATATGAGGATAACATTATGGCAAGCAGCAGCGTAGGTTCGAATCCGGTCCGGGGCATGCACCTCCAACTCTTCAGTTGTGTGCATTTTAAGAAATTAAATATCATGTGCCTCGGACGGTGAAGGAAAACCTCGTGAGGAAACCTGCACACCTGAGAATTTTCTTAATTCACGACCGATTGAGGATTTCGTGATTGGTCCAGGTCTGGCTGGTGGGAGTCCTCGGCCGTGGTTAGTTAACACCCTACCGGCAAAGACGTACCGCCAAGCGATTTAGCGTTCCAGTACAATGTCGTGTAGAAATCTAAAGGGGTATGGATTTTTAGTCCTCCTCCTAACAATTTACCCCCCTTCCATATAACATTGCATCATCACTTACCATCAGGTGAGATTGTAGTCAAGAGCTAACTTGTAAATAATAAAAATAAATGAAAAATTTAGTTACGTACGTACGTAACTAAATTTTTCATTTACGTACGTACGTACCTACATAATTTAAAGGGTTTTCTGTTTTCTTGATTAATTAAATTATTTTTGTTGACCTTCTGAAATAAACGAGATGTCATAATTATAACCTCTGTATGATATCCACCAGTAGGCACCGGATAATATTTGTTCCATGGAATCTCAATTTCGTATATGTCAACTAGCATACGTCAAAGATAGTGAATTAGCCTGCTGGAGGGCTATTCTGTAACGATGTATTGTCAGTTTTCTGTGGTATTGTCTCGCACGTGCGAGTTTCGAATCACCTCTATCTTTTTCTTTCTGTAGTCTTGTGTTAGACAGAGAGAGATATATATGTGAACTCTAAATTCGCAATTACGAGTTATAAAATAGTAACAGAACAGTTATCCAGGCTAAAATATTAACCATTGAACCAATGAGACAGTTAAGTATAACCATAGCTGGGCATTAACTCGTTAATCCGTTAATCGTTAATTAACGAAGTTAACATTTTTATTAACGGATTAACTTTTAAGTTAACTTTTAAAAATGTTAACGGACCCGTTAACTTCCGTTAATATGCAGAAGTCCGTTAATCGTTAATCCAATGCCTACTATTTACCGCGCGACGTGATTAACAGGTTTAGACAAGTAAGAAATTATGAAAGATTTTTTATTCAAAGAAATCAACAAATTTAAAATTATAGATAAAATCAACTAAAAACAAATTATGGCACTTTTCCCAAGTGCTCACCTTTATTTTTCCAGTGGGGATCTCACACAATGATATAAAAATGCAATATTAACCAGTCATATTAACGGATTAACGATTAACGTTAACTTGCGTTAATTCTTCCGGAATGTAACGCTTTAACGTTTAACGAAGCTAACTTTTTTTGTAGCGGATTAACGATTAACGAAGTTAACTATTTGTTTAACGGTGCCCAGCTATGAGTATAACTAACTGACTTATTTGGCTGGTATCGGTACGATGTCGTGTAGAAACCGAAAGGGGTGTGGATTTTTCATCCTAACAAGTTAGCCCGCTTCCATCTTCGATTACATCATTACTTACCATCAGGTGAGATTGTACGTGTAGTCAAGGGCTAACTTGTAAAGAATAAAAAAAATCTGATTAAGTTTACTCATCATGACTCAACTCAAGCCAACGCACACTAAGGAAATCGCATTCGTAATTTGCAAAACAGTTTCCGGATTTTCTGAGTTCTTCTATGCGATTGTAGATGGCGTTAGTGGTGACATGTGTTCTAAATTGCTGTAAACAAAGCGCAGGATATTACGGGAGCATATATTTTTCAATTTATTTAATCGATTTTTAATTTAGCAAAATATTACAAAAGTAAATCCCGGAGAAAATATTAAAAAAAAAAGAATTTTTAAAATCGGCTCACAAAAATCACGGGACTTCTAATAAATTTTATAGAAAAAAGACATTTTAAGGAATGTAATTTTATTGAATTATATAATAACGTTGACTGGATATACTTAAAACCAGCATACATGCAGACGATTATAGAATTTCCTTTTTGGAAATCACCTAAAAATATCTGACATAATAATATTAAGCATTGAAACACCGGCATTTTAGCGCTCTATGTAAACCTGTACTATGACGTCATTAATGACAAAAGACTTTTCTATTGGTTTGAAGTGATTAAGGTGGAAAATTACGTCACTTTTCCACCACTAGCGAACGTTTCATTTTTATTGAATCTTCCGGAGACTTCAGTTACTTTTTAACAAATAACATTTGAACTGACTAAATTAAAAAATATATTGTTGTAAGTTAATTTTGTTGTCTGTACCTACTTAAGTACTTAAGTAATTTAAATGTTAAAAACTGAAGACATGGCTGTACGGTGTGATACCTTTGCCTTTTCCCCATGGAGAAATAATAAAAAAAAAATTCTATTATTGCCCAATTAAAAAAAAGACGGTAAGGTCAAATGAAATGAAAAAAACATCGCATGTAGACCTTTATTTTTTTTGGTTGAATAGACAGATAATAGAATATTTTTTTTTTTATTATTTCTCCACGGGGAAAAGGCAAAGGTATCACACCGTACAGCCATGTCTTCAGTTTTTAACATTTAAATTACTTAATATCAAATCCATGTATTATAATAAATTAAATAAATAAATTTTAAATTTAAAACGGCGCACGTATTAAAACAAATAAGGCTCATGTTCGGAAACCGCACAACGTCAATGAGCACGATTGTCCCACTTCTAAACAGGAACTTACCGAACGAACAGGGATCTCCGAACGTTGACGAACATCGTCTATTTTGGCGGAATCCTAGGTAGGTTTTAGAACTAAAGGTTACGTAATAAAGCGCCATCTTGTGTTGGCGCCATCGATAAAACTATTCTTTGTGTGAAAATACTTTCCCGAGTTTTGCTTTCCTATGCGTTTCTCATGCTCTTACAACATACTGATAACAGTAACAACTATGTTTATAAATTTAATCAAATTACATAGTATAATAGCTTGGATGGTTTAACGTTCCTTACTCAGTGATACAGCCATAGATAAATGTAGAAATTATTTTAGTGCCTCAAGTTCCACGACTAAAGGACCAGACTCGACACCGAGATGTCATAGGTTCGATCCTCGGCCGCCGGACTAACCTCATAATCGTAAACAAACATGCTAGGTATTTGCGACTAATTTAAAGGGAAAAGGAATATTGATCATAGTTAAAAGTAATGTCAAAAAACTAATAGAAATATACTTTTTATTTTCATATTTATACAGGAGATCAATGCGAGTTATCATTGTATTAAACAACATAAAGGCAATTTTATTTATAGGTAGGTTAGGTACACAGATAAGTTAGCACTTGACAGCGATTTCACCTGATGTTAAGTGACGATTAAGTCAAAGATGCGCGCTAACTTGATAGGGGATAGGTCGTTCAACCCCGTACCCCTGAACGATTCTACAGGGCATCGTATTAGAACGCTGAGTTGCATGGCGGTACGACTCTGATACGTAACGGTATGGCCAACTCAGTACATCTAGGCCAATAAAAATTATCATTTCCTAAATTAACTAACCTCTAATTAATCAACCCAAAGACTTTTAGTTACGAAGTTAGCCATATTTTTAAGCATGCCTAACTTCATAACTAATAATAAAAAGTTCATTTATCTCTACAAAATAGGCATAACAGTGCAAATCAACGTCTAAAAGACAAGTTTGCATTAAATACATACTGACTCTATATTTTTTTCAAATATGATGATATTAATTGAAATCCCACAGCTGGGCATAAACTATCAAGAAATATAGAATAGATAAAGCTTAGCTTAGCCATTCTCTGCAGTTGCAGTTGGCAAAAGTAATAGAAACCAAAGATTTAGGTCCATATCACCTTAGAACATAGAATACCGTGAAAATACTTGAGTTTTCCCCGAGAAATAATTAGTATTTCCACATTGCGACTCTTTTCAATGCTACAATGATACTCTAGAATATAAATGAAATCTCGGTCTATACTCTATTCTAAAAACTATAGACGCGGGAATTATGACGTGCAGAGCAGAGTGCATTTCAAAAACATTGCGGATTCGCGAAAAACTAAAGGAAATGCGACATCTATGAGCCACGCCGCAAACTTCAGCGCACAGAAACGCGTTTACAATCTTTATTATCGGCAGCGGTAATGGTACCTACTACAAATTTAGTTCTTGCCCTACAAAAAGCGTTTCTCCTTTCATAATAATAAGAATACGTCGAGCGAGTCGGTCGGTTGGCGCGCTCGCTGCTCTACGTGCGGACGCGGCCCGCGGCGTCTGTGTGCGTGTGCGGGGGCGCGCGTGTGTGCGTGGGACGCCCCCCGCCGCGCCGCCGCCCGCGGCCGCGTCCGCCGAACGTAGCTTTCTGTTCGCTTATATAACGACATACATATATAAGCGCTGTAAATAATATACATTGTGAATAGCGAACTATGTGCTGCCACCTAGCGGCCCGCTCGACTCTGCGCGCCACAGACTACGCAAACTCGGTTTCTTTTATGCAGCATATTAACGCTCAAGGACCTGAAGTTTTACTGCTCTTGTTGTAATTTCTGCGGAACTGGGAAACTTTATTTTTCCTTATGCATGTCTATAATTTTTTTTTACAATGTGCACTCATAAAAACTGTTAAACAAGGTAGACAGCTACCTACCAGATAAAGCGTTACAAAAATAATATACGAACGTATAATCTTTATTTAAATTCTGTAATCCTGTAATAAGGAACTTCCTAACTATTACTGCGTGAGATATACTTATACAATATAGGTACATATAATGTATTGTTTGTAAAATCTTATGTATCTGCCCTGTAATTCATAAACATACGTTTTTATAATTATGTAAATGTAGGTTAACAAAACTGTCAATTTCAAATTCATTCTTATATATTCCAAGTGTTTAGTAAATTCTATGAATGGTGGATAAATGCTGATCTGCATTTAACTCACTGATAAAAAAAAACTTAATAAATAAAAAATAAAAATAATTTATGAAATTATTTTAGTTAGTCTGTGGCTTAAACGCGGCTGGCAGCGCTCGCCTTCGTAGTAAGTATTTTTTCGCATTACGACTCGACTTGGCCCGTTTGCCTCGACTCGACTGGCTCGAGTTCTGAATCTGGGGCCAATTCGAGCAAACTGCGGCGAACTCGAGCCCCAGCTCGAGCAACGGCGACGGCGAAATTTCACAAGCAACCATCCGTGACGTAGCCAACTTACAGCGCGCCCAGTCCGACATGTTTTTAAAATGGCGCGCTGGCCTTTCGTTTTTGAACGTAACGAAATAAGGCGGCCATGTTAATTTTCGGTGATTTTATTATTAATAAATAATTAAATAATAATATATTGTACAAATAATATGTAAAAGTAGCGTTAGCGTAGTAAGTAGTCGTTCGTTGCTTATTTTCCTAATCATTACACAGATACGACTAAGTAAACTACTTTACTAAGTTTGTGACCTAATATCGAAAGCGCAAGTCAGTCCTGAGTCCTGACTTCTGATAAGTCACCAATGAGTGCCAATGATTTAAGTCAAGCACTTGGTGGACCTTTTTACCTTTTTGCTTCTACGGAATGTGGTAACTGACCATTTTGGCGTTATTTTACTTATAAAACCATTCAGTTATTCACCAACTCGGTGTCTTTCGGTGAATGAAGACAACTTAAATCTAGTAGGTACGTTTTACAATGATCAATACAAAAACATATTTAGTATTTCCATACAAAGCTATGTTAGCGAATAGTCCAGCTGGTGAAGCATTTGCTTGTACTGTCAAGAGTCAACTAGTGTTGTTATTGTACCTAGTTAATAAAAAACCATTAAGAACAGTGTTAGTGAATAGTCCAGCAGGGGTCCATCACCATGTTCTCTCAACTAGTGGTATAAATAAAATTAAAAATTCATTGCCTTGGTAGTAAATAGTCCAGAAGTAGGGCCACCTGCTTGATATTTGGAAATCAGTGGTTTAGAAAAAAACATGTTAGTGAATACTTCAGCAGGAGATCCGTGAATCACAAATTCACGTAGTTCACTTAATTGATGTTGTATGTAGCGAATAGTCCAGCGGGTGGGCCATCTGCTAACTTTATAAACTAGTAGTGTAGATAAAAACCATTATTTACTGTTTTTTCGAATAGTCCAACAGAAGGGCCAATTTTACTCATTCTGTCACTCACCTGCTTAACTTGGGAACTATTGGTGTCGATAAAAACCACTACTGTTTCAGCGAATAGTCGAGCAGGTGGGTCATCTGCTGGGCCATAAGTGTCGATAAAAAACCATTAAGTACCGTTTGAGCGCATAGTCCACCAGATGAGCCATCTGGTTAATTTGTGAACTATTGGTTTAAATAAAAACCAACAACCTTTTTAGTGAATAGTCCAGCAGTAATCTTTTTTATTATTATTCTTTACAAGTTAGCCCTTGACTACAATCTCACGTGATGGTAAGTGATGATGCAGTCTAAAATGGCAGCGGGCTAACTTGTTTAGGAGTGACAATCCACACACCTTTCGGTTTCTACACGACATCGTACCGGAACGCTAAATCGCTTGGCGGTACGTCTTTGTCGGTAGGGTGGTAACTAGCCCCGGCCGGAGCCTCCCACCAGCCAGACCTAGACCAATTAAGAAAATCTCAATCGACCCAGCCGGGAATCGAACCCAGGACCTCCGTCTTGTAAATCCACCGCGCATACCACTGCGCCACGGAGGCCGTCAAAGCATCACCGCAGCTTGTTGTGTGGTCTATGATCCTACTTGTGTAGCATGTGTGTAGATGAAATCGATGATCGAATAGTCCATCAGAATGGTTAGTGCTTCCTCTGTTACTCACCTTGTTATATTTATTATGTAGGTAAATAAGAAAAGCACTTATCATTATACCTACGTACGTAAAAATAAAATCCTAAAGCCTGCAGCTCTTTGCATATTGTACCGTTACCAACCTGGTGGGATATTTTCTGCGTCATACAGTTCTGCATACATTTCGCATTCCGTTCCGAATCACCCCTAGCGTGAAATACAAACTCCAAATTCGTTTTCGAATATCGAAACACTCTATCGTCAAAGTAAAATAGACCTTATCTTTTCTAACATGAAAGCTAATATTTATCTGTTACTTCATTATGGTATGTTCTTAGTAGTATTCATATATCAAACAAAAACATTATAGTAAAATAGACTTAATATCCAAACCGTTACAGCTTAATTTCATCTACTCTTACCTACCCCAAGTGAAAAGCGATTATAATAATAAATGTTTTAGCATGAGATCTATTTTTTCTTCTGTTATTAATTCATATTCGGCTCACTGTTGAGCTCGAGTCTCCTCGAAATTAAAATTTTTCCTTTACCGTACCATTTCGATACTCGAAATAACTATTCGATTACGAACATTGTATTTACATGCAATCTTATTAGTACTAACATTACAATTAATCCATCAGAGCACACGGGGACCATCCCCGTGTGCTCTGATGGATTTACCATCTGTTTACCTCAGACTAAGAAAATCATTGACGATCAATCAATCATAATATTAATAATTAATAATAACCTATTTTTAACCGACTTCCAAAAAGGAGGAGGTTCTACGTTCGGCTGTATGTATGTTTTTTTTTTTTTTTTTTTTTTTTTTTTTTTTTTTATGTATGTCCAGCGATAATTCCGTCAATTATGGACCGATTTTGAAAATTCTTTTTTTGTTTTGTAGGGTTTACTTTCAGGGTGGTCCCATTTTTTTCATGTCAGGATCTGATGATGGCATCCTGGAGAAATTGAGGGGAACTTTCGAAAGTTGTAGAGACGGCTAGTACGTTTGTTAGTGTTTCCATAAGGTATTTTAAACCACTACAACTTTATGAAGGTTTGGAGTTGGTCTGATGATGGAGCCGAAACACAGACGATGGAACTCGTCAAGGATTTACAGCAGTCACCCTTTGTTTGGGCTTGATTAATTTGTATTGATGAGTACTTTCCACCTATATGGGTTGTGATTGTATTAAGGGTCTGGTGATGAAGACGAGGGACAGTGAAGAGAACTCCTCGACGGTTCACAGTAGCTACCTTGTGTTTGGACTTGATAAATTTGTATTGATGAGAACTTACCACCTAGATGGATTGTGACTGTATTAAGGGTCTGATGATGAAGACGAGGGACAGTGAAGAGTACTCCTCGACGGTTCACAGAAGCTACCTTGTGTTTGGACTTGATAAATTTGTATTGATGAGAACTTTCCACCTAGAAGGATTGTGACTGTATTAAGAGTCTGGTGATGAAGACGAGGGACAGTGAAGAGAACTCCTTGACGGTTCACAGTAGCTACCTTGTGTTTGGACTTGATAAATTTGTATTGATGAGAACTTTCCACCTAGATGGATTGTGACTATATTAAGGGTCTGATGATGAAGACGAGGGACAGTGAAGAGAACTCCTCGACGGTTCACAGTAGCTACCTTGTGTTTGGACTTGATAAATTTGTATTGATGAGAACTTTCCACCTAGATGGATTGCGACTGTATTAAGGGTCTGGTGATGAAGACGAAGCACAGTGAAGAGAACTCCCCGACGGCTCACAGTAGCTATCTTGTGTTTGGACTTGATAATTTTGTATTAATAAGAACTTTCCACTTAGATAGGTTGTGACTGTACACACGCAGTGGGTATGCTAACACTAAAAATAAAAAAATAAAAATTTTAATAAAAAAGTTTAAATGTATTTAATTAAAACATCACTGGCTTGGCAACGCCTTCAAACTGATCAGAAGATAGCACATAGGTAGGATGTTATTTTTTGCTTTTTAGTTAAAAGTTATTTTTTGAGTTGGAAGTCGGTTGAATTTTTTTTATTAAAATTTTTTATCATTATTAATTCCAGTCAGTAAAATGACAAGTGCAACTGTCACTGAAATGCCATTTCACTAGTATAATAACATTTCACTGACAGTTGCACTTCATTCACTGGAATTCATTATCATACCATACAGATACTTCCTATCCTACTAATATTATAAACGCGAAAGTTTGTATAGATGTTTGTTACTCTTTAACGCCGCTACCACTGAAGTGATTTGGGTGATATTTGGAATGGAAGTTACTCTGGATTAACACATATGCTTCTTTTCATTCCGGAAAAAAACCATAGTTTCCGCAGGATTTGTGAAAAACTGAATTCCACGCGGATGAAGTCGCGGGCCTCCACCAGTATTATAAACGCAAAAGTTTGTATGGATGTTTGTTTGTTTGGATGTTTGTAACTCATTAACGCCACTACTACTGAACCGATTTGGCTGAAATTTTAAACGAACATAGATAATACCCTGGATTACTACATAGGCTACTCATCCCAGAAAAAATTATGGTTAGATCAAATCTAAAATTTAATTTAAAAAAAGGTGCCGCTACTTACAAAAGGTTAGTCTATCAAGTATATAACTCGAATAAAACCGGCCAAGTGCGAGTCGGACTCGCGCACAAAGGATGCCGTACCATTGTCTGTAAAAACGGCAAAAAGTCATGTCTGCTGTATAGGAGCCCCCTTAAATATTTATTTTACTTTGTTTATTTGTATTTGTTGTTATATCAGCGATAGAAATACATCATCTGTGACGATTTCAACTGTCTAACTACAGTTCATGAGATACAGAGTCAGGTGACAGACAGACGGACAGCCGATTCTTAGTAATAAAGTCCCGTTTTAGTCTTTCTCGAACCTCCTCGGACGAGCTCTGTCGGAGAAAGCTTTGCTACTACTAAACTGAGGATTTTAATTCATTATAAGCTACTTTTATTCGTGATGGCGCCATCTAGCCGCTTCCTTTAGTCTGTGACGATGCATAAATTTACTCAAATATACCTCTTGTTAATTTACAATAAGGTTTATAATGCATTGGCTATAGTGGAGTTAGTTTTTAGTAGCGGGCGCGTCGCAGGTCGCATGTCAATGACTCAACGCGCAATGAACATGAAACAGAAAAAGGCATCATTGTGATGGTGGGGAAACCATGGTGGCATGCACTGTAGATTCTCATCAGTATTAAAATGGCGCCGTTGCGTATACTCGGGTAAGTACCTATATGCTTTTTATTTTTCTTTATTGTGTAAGTGCTATAGGCTCCTTAATGGGATCTCAGTGGCTTCAACGGGGGGTTTGGACGAAAGACTCTCTATGGGAGTCTCCTATAAGACTCAGATGGCTTAGAGCCGTGGTCGTCAAATTGCGGTCCGCGGACCGCATGCGGCCCCTGGCGGTTGTTTGTGCGGCCCGCTACAAAGTAAATCTTGTAAAAAAAAGCTAAAAGTAAAAAAAAAATATTCTTATTTGTCACTTATTTTGCATGTTAGAATTGTAAGAAAATTATGTATTATTTGATTTATGTTAAAATTATTGTTTTTGTTTTATAATTATAATAATATTATAGTTAAGGAAGAGCGGGGCTTTCTGATACAGGTCTAGTACTTAATAGTCCCAGCCCAATCAGCTATGTAAACTTGATAAAACAATAAATTTTCATTTCATTTTCATTTCATTTCAGTAAAAAAAGCTAGTTTAGTGCCGTGAAAAACAGGAGTAAATAGAATTTTGGAAAAATGCACGTAGCAAGTACGCAAAGTACGAAAGATATCACGGGCACATATAGTTCGAAGTTAATAACGAAATGAGCTAAATAGGTACATACTCGTGTCTCAGGCTAAGTTGCACCATTTAAAAATAACCATGATTTGCTTGTCAAAGTTGTCAAATAACATGCATTTTCAAGCGCTAAAGTCATTGAAAACGTTGGAGTTAAGGTCTTGCACCCTAACGGCCAGTTTCTTCATCGCAAGTAACAGTCAAAGTACCGTTATGAATCAAAAGTGACGGTCTTATCTTCTTTTTTTTTTACTATATAAAAATAAGTCGGGTTTTCCTTTCTGACGCTATAACTCCAGAACACACGAACCGATTTCCACGGTTTTGCATTCGTTGCATAGGTCTCGGGCTCCGTGAGGTTTATAGCAAAGAAAATTCAGGAAAAGGTAGGGATAGGGTAGGGTTAAAGTAGGGGAATGGTAGGGTAGGGTAGGGGTTGGGTTAGGGTAGGGGTAGAGTTTGGTAGGGGTAGTTGAAAGTTTACATCGAGTTTCACGCGGACGAAGTCGCGGGCGTCCACTAGTTCACTGATAAATAAAGTCTTCTTTACTACTTACTACTTTTTCTGTTACTTTAGCTTTACATGAAGAAACTGGCTGTAAGTGTGGAAACGCTCTTGGAGTGCCTTCACATACTCTGTGGCCCAGCGCTGGCATTGTCATGTATGGCCATTGGCTTGTAAAGTGTGACGACCATTGGCTTAGAGAACCGTTCGGGAAGGGTGTTTTGGCCTGAGTGTCATCAATCCGAATGCCCCTGTGATCGTAAGTTAAAAAGCCCACGTCTGGGTGATGTCGGATATCGGAGATCTCTTCTCCGCCAGCGAAGACGTTGTGTACTGTAACGCTGGTGTTTGTGTTGCCTATATTGTCGGGTATACCTATGCCTTTTATGCGGGTTCGATTCCTGGTTACAATTTGGGAATTTATAGCAGTTTAGTGTTTCGCAGCGGTAGGCACTTCACACATAAATGTACTGCATAGTGAGGATTCATTCATCATTATAAGCATATTTTAAAGGCCAGGTCTCTCCTTATAGACATGGAGCTTAGACCCACCACGCTGCTACAATGTGGGTTTGCGGGATTAAGGTGATAATGTTAAATTCATAAACGATGACTATCAGATGTTAATGACGGGAGCACGTTCTTTTACGTGTTATTTTTTAAAATAAAATAATAAACAGTGCAAGACTTAATTACGACGGCCTCAGTGGCGCACTGGTATGCGCGGTGGATTTACAAGACGGAGGTCCTGGGTTTGATCCCGCTGGACCGACTGAGGTTTTCTTAATTGGTCCAGGTCTGGCTGGCCGTGGCTAGTTATCACCCTACCGGCAAAGAATGAAACGTCCGCGTCGTACGTTAAGCTTACCCCAATAAAAACATAATTTCAGGAGGTTGTAAGTTACTGTTCTTCAAACTATAAAGAAAGCAATGGAACGGAAAATTACCCGACATTAGAGGAATTTTTGAATGAAAAGCTGCACACGATGTTTGTCGCAATAAATCCATCAATTCGTCTTATCTTCTGCGCTAATCTAGAAATAATTTCATATTCAAGACGATAAGCAGTGAGATGTTTTTACTTCTAGAGGGATTTTTGCTACCACGAATATGGACGACAAGCTACCTATAATTTTTTCAACACATTCGAGTTAATTTATCTTATACACTCCCACATAATGCTTGTAAAATGAAAGAACGCAAGATGTCAGTTTGAGTCACTTTTGCACAATCACAATGTGATCACACAACTTTCGCACTACTCTTGTTTAAGTGTTTTAAAGTTACCGAATTTGAAAACATAACAATCTGTTATTTAATTTAGATTATTTCGTTGTTATTCTTATAACTCAGCGTCGTTTGAGCGTAAGATAAAAGAACGTGAATTTAGAAGCCCATGTAGTTACCATGCAAGTGCATATATGTATTGTCTGCTTCGGAATTGTATAGCGGTGCCGCTAGAAATACCGCTATCTCTTTCATTGCGTGTGTCGCATGTTGGGGCTATAGGCCTGACTTGACATCTCTAGAAGCAATGGCATCTCAATGTCAGCAAGTAACATCAGAAGACGAATTTTCAATAAATCATGTAAAATCGCTATACCTTCCTACTACGAGTAAAACATAAACAAGAAATCAAATGAAATTCAGTTAAAATTGTAAAAATTGTGCTTGAAATTTTTTTGCAGTTTTTAAATGGGGCCATACCCAATACATTGGACATTGTATATCTAAAATCAAAGAACTGAAGTATAATTACCCGTCTACACCAAAACAGGAGTAATTTGATTTTCAAGTGTAAGTATGTTTTTCATCGCATTCGCATCAAAATTATTGAAAAAAATTAAATGACGGTTTTCATTTTAAAATCACAAAATCTATTAAGTTGTGTAAATAAAGAAACATATAGGATTACGATAATTTAGTTCTGATAATTTCTATAATTTATTTAATTAGGTATCTATTTTTCTTAATTTTACAACGTTTATAAAATACAAAATATAATTAACACAAAACCAACGAGATAAATACAAGTACCTACAATTTGTTGTCGTTGAACAAAATACTATATAAAATTTATAAGAAATATCCAGCCCTCCCACTGCGTAGCTGTTCTGAGTGCCCAAGCAACCGGTGGTCATGGCTCCAAAGAGAAACCTCCTCACAATACGCGCTGACTCAAGAATCACTGCCTTCTACATCCGACTTGAATCTTGATCCAACAGTATACCGAAAGCTTCATAAGGTGATGGCCGAAGCTTTTCGCAAATTGACCACTGAGTATCGGAAACGACAATTGGACCATGGCCGTAATATCGTGAGCAAGGTCCAAGTAAGCATTTCCATATTTTTTAGTGTTCCGTATGTCCGGATACCGACACCGACTTAGTTGAAACTTTGTACACATGGCAAATCCTGTGACTTAAACGCGTGTAGGAAAGGTATACCATTTTTAGGCAATGAGCAAGGCACGTAGTAGAGCCGATGGATGCTGGGATCCCATGGTGCTGGAATGGCGACCCCGCAGCGTAAAGCGCGGTCGACCCCGTACTAGATAGACCGCGGACATCAAGCGGGTTGCAGGGAGCCGCTGGATGTTGGCGGCTCGAGACCGTTGTGTTTGGAAATCTATACAAGACGCCTTTGTCCAGCAGTGGACGTCCATCGGCTGATAATGATGATGATGATGAAAATTAAACAATTTTTTTAACATATTAAATAAGGACTTACAGGATCTCAAATACCTAATAGGAGAAAGAGAGAAACCCCATGGATATATAAAAAGCTCCGCAATACATTACAATTTATTATATCTTGACGGCCTTCGTGGCGCAGTGATATACGCGGTGGAATTATATGACGAAGGTCCTGGGTTCTATCCCTGGCTGGACTGATTGAGGTTTTCTAAATTGGTAGACTTCGACCGTGACTAGTTAACACCCTACCGGCAAAGACGCACCGCCAAGCGATTTAGCGTTCCGGTACGGTGTCGTGTAGATACCGAGAGGGGTATGGATTTTCATCCTAGTCCTAACAAGTTAGCCCGCTTCCAACATAGATTGTATCATCACTTAACATCAGTTGAGAATATGGTCAAGGTCTAACTTGAAAAGAAAAAATAAAAAGCTTGCTATTTTCTATACTTTATTTTCTATGCAAGTTCGTTGATGACACTCCCATGATATGTGGGCGACGGTGGGAAACACAGTCGTGGGTTTTTCATTCATCGCTACACACCCCCCGGCCCGCGCGGACCATCGGGAGTGTTACAAACGAAGTTGCCAAGCTATAGTAGATCTATAAAGCAAGACCAACTACGCTAGAGAGAGACGACACCAACACAAACAATAACAAAATATCATGAAATAAAAGCGAAATACTGCAATTGAAATTAATGCCATGGATTAAGTGTACAAGTTTTCTCCTTATCGTCTCTCTATCTATTCCGTTGGCTTGAACGACTGAACTGCTTGAAGGATACTGTCACAGGACATCATGCGATGTTGCGACTTGCGTTGCTGGGTAAGAATTTTATACTTTACCACAGAATACACAATAGTGACTCTACTGTGGACAGGGTTGACACTTGCTAGACGTGTATAAAACGGCTTAGACAAAACTATTTTTTTTTATAACCGTCCCTAGAATCTATAAATCAATATACTTTGAATATTACAAAGCAGAGGAGTTCGTTTGCTTGATAGAACGCATTAATCTCAGGAACTAAGAACTAGGTTTATCTTTTTGGTTGACTCATTTTTTATGGTATAAATTGCTAGCGAACGTATTCGCGGGCATTCACTAGTCCTTTATTTCTGATTTTCAAGAGTGTCCTGTTTAATTGATCTGTATCCTATCGGCACAACACAGTTTCTTTTATTAAAATTAAATAATTCTAAGAAATAAAAGTGAGACGAAAATCGTCCAAAAAATTCAAAAAATATCTACTAATCTTTATTAAAATAACGTATGTGTTACATTACTACATATTGAATAAAAAAATGCAATTATCAAACTTGGGTAATATAAATATTTGCACTATTGTTTTGGGAACGTCCTCTATTTTCTGTTTTAACCGACTTCCAAAAAGGAGGAGGTTCTACGTTCGGCTGTATGTCCAGCGATAATTCCGTCATTTGTGGACCGATTTTGAAAATTCTTTTTTTGCTTTGAAGGGTTTGATTCCAGAGTGGTTCCATTTTTTTCATGTCAGGATCTGATGATGGCATTCTGGAGAAATCGAGGGGAACTTTCGAAAATCGTAGGGACGGCTAGTGCGTTTGTTAATGTTTCCATAAGGTATCTTAAACCACTACAATTTTATGAAGGTCTGGAGTTGGTCTGATGATGAAGCCGAAAAACAGACGATGGAACTCGTCAACGATTTACAGCAGGTACCTTTTGTTTGGGCTAGATTTATTTGTATTGATGAGAACTTTCCACCTAGATGGGTTTTGACCGTATTGAGGGTCTGATGATGAAGACGAAGGACAGTTAAGAGAACTCTTCAACGGTTCCCAGTAGCTACCTTGTGTTTGGACTTGATAAATTTGTATTGATGAGAACTTTCCACCTAGATGGGTTGTGACTGAATTAAGGGTCTGGTATTGAAGACGAAGGACAATGAAGAGAACTTCTCGAAGGTTATTAGTATCAGTTTTGGTTACACTCAGTAGGTGTGCTAACTCTAAAAATTAAAAAATAAAAATTTTAATAAAAAAATTCAACCGACTTCCAACTCAAAAATTAGCCTAAACTAAAAAGCAAAAAATAACATCTTACCTATGTGATACCTTCTGATCAGTTTGAAGGCGGTGCCAATCCAGTGTCATGTTTTAATTAAAGCCGTTTCTGAAAGAACCACAGCATATTAAAATTTTTAAATTTGCCAGTCGATTACAGTCTCTACTTTACATTAGTCAAACTCTAGTTTTAAGTTATCCTTGTAATACCCTTGCCTTTTCTCTACGGGAAAGAATAAAGAAAATATTGAAGTTATTCTGTAGTTCGTGATATGCTTACAAATAAATTATTTCTATACTAATCGGTTAAGAACTGGCAACCCTGAGTGTGTAGAGCGTTTTGGAATTAGTTGTTGGTACAATTTTAAACTTACTTCTATGTCTACAGGAGAGATCGGTATTAATTGTTATGTAATTTTTTTACGCAGTATATCTCCGATGTTCCATTGTTTATAAGTAGCCGTTTTTTATAAATAATTTATAATTGTTTTTTCTAATATTAAATGTAAGTAGGTATCCACCTGATTTTAAGTTAGTTATCTAAACCTTTACAAATGTCCTTTTAGTTATAGTCAATGATTTTGTACTATTAGATATGTCACTAATGCGTCGAAACTGAGGCGCACATAGTAAACACATTTAAACAAATAATACCTAAATATTGTCTACAATGAGTTGTGTGTTAAAAACGATATATGTATACATAAATATATAATGTGTGTAAACACAAAATTGGGCATGCATTGTGCAGTGGGGTAGCTAAATAAAATAAATAAATATATAATTTATCTTTTTTATTTTAAATTATTATAGTATTGTTCACTATCAACACATATACGGCTCACTGCTGAGCTCGAATCTCCTCTCAGAATAAGAGGGGGTTAGGCCAATAGGCCAATGGCCCAATGCGGATTGGCAGACTTCACACACGCAGAGAATTAAGAAATTCTCTGGTGTGCAGGTTTCCTCACGATCTTTTCCTTCACTGTTTGAGACACGTGATATTTAATTTCTTAAAATGCACACAACTGAAAAGTTGGAGGTGCATGTCCCGGACCGGATTCGAACCCACACCCTCCGGAATCGGAGGCAGAGGTCATATCCAGTGGGCTATCACGGTTCGTATTAGTATTATTAGTTATTTAGTATTATGAATGTTATTTAAACGGGTACATACCACGTTAAAAAGACGAGATTTTTAATGTCGATATTTCGACCCAGTTGCATGTATCATGGTCCGACGGAACTGAAGTTGCAAGATGAGAAGTGAAGTCAGCTGTTGGTATTTAGTATTGTTAGTGAACCTAAACATATAAAGTTATATTACTCTACTTACAAATATGGCCTTTAGCCACCGCTTCCTAACGTGCCACTATTGGGCAGCTCAGCTTCTCCTGTATTGACCCTAGGATGCTGTTGTGGCTATAGTGAAGACGCTGCAGAAGTCAAGCTGCCTTCTTACGCATGATAGCATGGAAACCATCAGTCCGCGCATCGAAGAACATGCCACTGGGCACGTGGGCACGCAACATGTCTAATAGTATAAAATATCGTTGGTCATAGTATTATCTCGTTTCTAATAAATACTTGGATAAGAATTAATAAAATCATATGAATTAATTATTATGAGCCGTGATAGCCCAGTGGATATGCCCTGCTTCCGATTCCGGAGGGTGTGGGTTCGAATCCGGTCCGGGGCGTGCACCTCCAACTTTTCAGTTGTTTGCATTTTAAGAAATTAAATATCACGTGTCTCAAACGGTGAAGGAAAACATCGTGAGGAAACCTGCACACCAGAGAATTTCTTAATTCTCTGCGTGTGTGAAGTCTGCCAATCCGCATTGGGCCAGCGTGGTGAACTATAGGCCTAACCCCTCTCATTCTGAGAGGAGACTCGAGCTCAGCAGTGACCTATATTAGCTATTTTATATTTTATTTTTTTATGTTGGATAGGCTTACGCTAGACCACAATCAAGCCTGATGGTGAGTAATGATGAGGTCTAAGATGAAGGTCCTGGGTTCGATCAGATCTGATTGACATTTTCTTAATTTGTCCAGGTCTGGCTGGTGGGAGGCTTCGGCCGTGGCTAGTTATCACCCTACCGGCAAAGACGTACCGCCAAACGATTTAGCGTTCCGGTACGATGCCGTGTAGAAACCGAAAGGGATGTGGATTTTCATCCTTCTCCTAACAAGTTAGCCCGCTTCCATCTTAGACTGCATCATCACTTACCATCAGGTGAGATTGTAGTCAAGGGCTAACTTGTAAAGAATAAAAAAAAAAAAGCGCGCTTGCCTAGAAGATGCCTATTCACTCTTGCTTTGAAGGTGCACAAATTGTAGGTGTCAGGAAACAGAGACCTACGTATGAATTAGTAAGTACTAAATAAGTATATAACTTATTTAGCTGTTTTAGATAAAAAAAATAACATTAATTAGATTATTAACTTAATTCGGGTTAAATTTTTACAATGTTATCTTTAATCTACATTAATTGAATTACCATAATTATATTTTAAAGTTATCTATATGTATACTGTGAAGTTAGTTAAGAAGTTTTTATGTCAGAAAAGTGCTCAACGTTTTATGAATAAAATTAACTTTGTGAGATAAAAAATAATAAATAAATATTTAATTCTTTCATTTTAATAATTTAGATAATAAATTGTAATCCATCCAATCCACCTCCAGCTTTTCAATTATGTGCATTTTAAGAAATTAAATATCACGTGTCTCAAACTGTGAAGGAAAAACATCGTGAGGAAACCTGAGAATTTTTTCAATTCTTTATGTGTGTGAAGTCGGCCAATCCGCATTGGGCCAGCGTGGTGGAGTAAGGCTTAACCCCTCTCATTCTAAAAGGAGACTCGTGCTCAGTGCTCAATGCTCAGTGAGCCAAATATGGGTTTTTGATGATGATGAAGATTCACGCCAAAAAGCTTCATTAGCCCAATGGTTAAGGGGCTGGTTTCAACACCGAGAGGTCATCGGTTCGATTACCGTCCATTGAACAATTAACGAAGCCACTCTGGTATACCCTGTACCCAGTGCCCATATATACTTTTACGAGGTAATTGGGTAGTTGACTCATATCAAAGGGGAATGCCCACCGGCCTATAAACGCCGGCCCAGGAAACCCAGATTTACCCCCGTATGAAACTACCCCGTATGAAATGATAATATGAATGTATAAATAACATTCAAAACCATTGTTTTTATCACTGTCCGTCTGTCTGTCCGTCCGTATGTCACAGCCACTTTTTTCCGTAACTATAAAAACTGTTGAAACTTGGTGAGTAGTTGTAAACGCGAACCGCATTTTCATACAAAAAAAGAAAAAAAAAATCATGCGGGTCCCCCATACTTCAAAGTGAAATTCAAAATTTTTTTCATCAAACCGATACGTGTTAGGTATCTATATAGATCTTCAAAAATGATATTGAAGTTTCCATTATCATTTTTTTCTGAATTGAATATTGTGCGCGAGAGACGCTTCCAAAGTAGTGAAACGTGGTAACTATTTACGGCCGAAGCCTCCCACCAGCCGTACCTGGACCAATTAAGAAAATCCTTATCGACCCAGCCGGGGAACGAACCCAGGACCCGTCTTGTTAATCCAGCGCCCGTACAACTGCGCCGCGGAGGTGTCTAAACTAGAAGCAAATTGCCTCGTTGATGTGGTGGTCAGCGTGTGACTTCTAATTATGAGGTCATAGGTTCGAGTTCGAAAACAGAAGGATGAGAGACATGATAGCCCAGTGGATATGACCTCTGCCTTCGATTCGGAGGGCGTAGGTTCGAATCCTGTCCGGGGCATGCACCTCTAACTTTTCAGTTGTGTGCATTTTAAGAAATTAAATATCACGCGTCTCAAAGGTTAAGGAAAACATCGTGAGGAAACCTGCAGACATGAGATTTTTTTTTAATCTACATGTTTGAAGTCTACCGATAGGCATTGGGCCAGCGCAGCGTGGTGAACTAAGGCCTAACCCCTCTCATACTGAGAGGAGACTCGTGCTCAACAGTGAGCCGAATATTCATTGTTAATGATGATGGTGGTTCAAATCGTGGGTCAAGCTATAAAATATGGAGATTTTATCAATTTCAAAATCAAAATCAAAAATCATTTATTTCAAGTAGGCTCAGGTTACAAATAGTTTTGACACGTCAGTTAACTATTTGTAAAGATTCTACCATGGGTTATATTATATTCTTTAGAACCAATAAATACTAAGCCCGTAGACCAGAATACATAATAGACGAATAAGGTACCCACCCGGAGTTGGTCACCCATCCGGTTACCGGCGTGAGCTTACGTTGCCTAACCAGCACAATCGATTTGCATTTTCGTAACCAGATGACTTCGCCAAACCCTAGGCATTACATATGCCTATTTTACAGTTTCAGAGCCAGACCCTCCTTAGCTTAGGTGTAGGAGAGGGGTTAATATGGAGCTTAGACCCACCACGCTTCTCTAACGCGGGATGACGGGTAGGATGATAATGTCAGAAGTTAATAATAATGACCGGCATCGACGGCTTAACGTGCTCTCCGAGGCACGGGGGTAAAACAACACCAATTTCCAACTCCGGGCTGAGAATTTAACTGAAAATTTCTTAGAAGAAAGAAAAATTCAGTATCTCATTGCCCGATCAAGGAATCGAACCCAGGACCGCGTGATCCGAAACGTAGTCGTAACGTAGTTTGACGGCCTCTGTGGCGCAGTGGCATGCGCGAAGGATTTAATGACGGAGGTCCTGGGTTCGATCCCCGGCTGGGCCGATTGAGGTTTTCTTAATTGGTCCAGGTCTAGCTGGTGGGAGGCTTCGGCCGTGGCTAGTTACCACCCTACCGACAAAGACGTACCGCCAAGCGATTTAGCGTTCCGGTACGATGTCGTGTAGAAACCGAAAAGGAGTGTGGATTATCATCCTCCTCCTAACAAGTTAGCCCGCTTCCATCTTAGATTACATCATCACTTACCATCAGGTGAGATTGTAGTCAAGGGCTAACTTGTAATGAATAAAAAAAAAAAAGAAGTCTACGTACTGGACTATTATGGTATTATACACATAGGTATACTTAAAATTGTGTACTAATTACTAGCGGACGCCCGCAAAGAATTCTGAGCTCGAAATTGTAGACCTAGGACACACAGTCCAGTTAGGTAGGTCCAATTTCGCGAAAGAAGTGAATGGCCGAATCCAGCTCGGCTGGGCAGCGTTCGGGAAAATCCGAGACATTTTTTCGTCCGAAATTCATCAGTGCTTGAAGACGAAAGTCTTCGAACAGTGCGTGTTGCCAGTGATAACCTACGGATCCGAAACTTGGTCGCTGACTATGGGCCTTATTAGAAGGCACAAAGTCACTCAGCGGGCGATAGAGCGAGCTATGTGATCGAATCAGGAATGAGGAGATCCTCAGACGAACCAAAGTCACTGACATAGCTCAGTGAGTCGCAGGGCTGAAGTGGCAATGGGCAGGTCACTTAGTTCGAAGAGCCGATGGACGTTGGGGTCCCAAGGTGCTGGAATGGCAACCCCGCACCGGAAATTGGTCGACCTCCCCACTACCACGGAACTCGTTAACGATTTACAGCAGGTACCTTTTGTTTGGGCTTGATTTATTTGTATTGATGAGAACTTTCTACCTAGATGGGTTGTCACTGTATTAAGGGTCTGATGATGAAGACGAAGGAGAGTTAAGAGAACTACTCAACGGTTCACAGTAGCTACCTTGTGTTTGGACTTGATAAATTTGTATTGCTGAGAACTTTCCACCTAGTTGGGTTGTGACTGTATTAGGGGTCTGATGATGGAGATGAAGGAGAGTTAAGGGAACTCCTCGACGGTTCACAGTAGCTACCTTGTGTTTGGACTTGATAAATTTGTATTGCTGAGAACTTTCCACCTAGTTGGGTTGTGACTGTATTAGGGGTCTGATGATGGAGATGAAGGAGAGTTAAGGGAACTCCTCGACGGTTCACAGTAGCTACCTTGTGTTTTGACTTGATAATTTTGTATTGATGAGAACTTTCCACCTGGATAGATTGTGACTGTATTAGGGGTCTGGTGATGGAGATGAAGGAGAGTTAAGGGAACTCCTCGACGGTTCACAGTAGCTACCTTGTGTTTGGACTTGATAAATTTTATATTGATGAGAACTTTTCACCCATATGGATTGTGACTGCACAGGGGGTCTGCCGATGAAGACGGAGGACAGTCACCTTTCACGTTTTTCTGAATATTCATATTACGTGAAGGGGGAGTGAAATTTTGTATATGAGTTAAGGTAGTATTTTTAAAATTGGAATTGTAGGACTTAGATACTTATCATAAGAAAATAACGTTTCAACTAATTGCTCATTAATTTTTGTTCACACTCAGTAGGTGTGCTAACACTAAAAATTAAAAAATAAAAATTTTAAAAAAAAAAATTCAACCGACTTCCAACTCAAATATTAACCTAAACTAAAAAGCAAAAAATAACATCTTACCTACGTGCTACCTTCTGATCAGTTTGAAGGCGGTGCCAATCCAGTGACATGTTTTAATTAAAGCCTTTTCTGAAAGAACCACAGAAATTGTGAAATTTATACGGCTTGAATTAAAACATCACTGGATTGGCACCGCCTTCAAACTGATCAGAAGGTAGCACGTAGGTAAGATGTTATTTTTTGCTTTTTAGTTTAGGTTAATATTTGAGTTGGAAGTCGGTTGAATTTTTTTTATTAAAATTTTTTTGTGTAAAATTTCAGCCAACAAAAAAATTTTAATAAAAAAATACAACCGACTTCAAAAACATAAAAAGTACCAACTAAACTAAAAAGAAAAAAATAACCTCATATTACGTTCTACCTGCTGATCGATTTGAAGGCGGTGATAAACCGGGGATGTATTTTTATTGATGTACATTATGTTATGGTGCTTTAAAGTGGTTAATGGAAAAAATATAAAACGCTATAGTTGCCCTTACGATTTTTGAAAGTTCCACCTCGATTTCTCCAGGATCCCAACATCAGATCCTGACATGATGACAATCAGACCATTCCGGGAGTATACCCTTTCAAACAAAAAAAGAATTATTCAATCGGTCTAGGCGTCTTAGAGTAATCGAGTAACATACACACAAAAAAAAAAACATAGACTTGAATTGCTCCTCCTTTTTTTGAAGTTGGTTAAAAATCGATTCCGTAGTTTCGGCGTTAAAGAGTAACAAACATCCATACAAGCTTTCGCGTTTATAATAATTATTATTAGGATATATGTACAATGTACATAAACATATATAAGGAAAAACATAACTACATACCTACCTACTTTCTTAGGGAAAAGTATGGGAATTCCCTATTCAATTTCATGGGGCAATGCGTACAGGTAAAGGGAAAACAGGTAATCCACTATCATGAGCGATTAAAAGCCTTTTTAACGATCCACTATAGCCACGCCGGCTCCTTATTAGGGGATATGGAGCTTGATCCCACCATTCCGCTACAAAGCGGGTTGGCAGGCTCAGGGTGATACTAATAAATTAATAATGTTTGATTAACGATGACTCATCATCAATTAATTTTGACAGCCTCCGTGGCGCAGTGGTGAGCGCGGTGGACTTACAAGACGGAGACCCTGGGTTCGAGCCCCGGCTGGGCCGATTGAGGTTTTCTTAATTGGTCCAGGTCTGGCTGGCATCGGCTGTGGCTAGTTACGGATTTAGCGTTCCGGTACGATGTCGTGTAGAATCCGAACGGGGTGCGGATTTCCATCCTACTCCTAATAAGTTACCCTGCTTCCATCTTAGATTGCATCATCACTTACCATCAGGTGAGTCAAGGGCTAACTTGTAGAGAATAAAAAAAAAATTAAAAAATATTCAGCTCATGGTTCAGCACGAGTCTCCACTCAAAATAATAGGGTTTAGGCTTGTACATATGTATTCTGTGGTTTAGGTTCCAGATTTGGCAGACTTCACACACGTAGAGAAATAAGAAAATTCTCAGGTATGCACCGTTTGAGACCCGTGGTTTTTAATTTTTGAAATGCACCTAACTGAAAAGTTGGAGGTGCATGCACCGGATGGGATTCGAACCTACGCTCTTCGAATCAAAAGCAGAGGTCAGATCAACTAGGCTATCACGGCTTAACTATTACTATCAGATGCTAATGACTCGTGCCTCGCAAAGCACGTTAAGTGTATCATCACCAAGTTCCCACATCGCTCTGAAAATTCCTTAAAAGTACTTATCAACTTAATAAAAGCTCTGTACTTCACATCCTGGCCCAGGACTAGAACCCTGGACCTCATGCTCAAATGCCACATAATCCTACAGGCATAACATTGGGCCATTATCCAGTTACCTAAAAAGCATGATAGTGGTGCCACAGAAAAGGAAAAATATCCAAGAAGGTAAAGTCCTTTTCATGAAAGAAGTCCCTCAGACGCGGCGCTAATGTCTGGCACTTATTGTCATTTGGTAATGGCGGTCCTTTTGTCATTTGTGTAAGGCGCTGTCAATTTTAGTTCAGGTTTTAGCCGCGACTTCTTTCATGAAAAGGACTCTAAGTAATAACAACCTAGAATGTAAATAACTTGAAATAAACTAACGTTTAATTTAGTAAAAAAGCGCAAGTTAATAAAGAAAAGGTTTTGGAAGCACCTAGATAGGTACCGACTTATTTATTTTAGTTAACTAGATAGGTATGTAGATGTTAGAATTTAGTGGGTAGGTTCAACACGCGGGACTTTTATCATGAAAATGACTCTAAGTAATAGCAACCCAGAATGTAAATAACCTACAGATGAAAAAACACTTGAAATTACTTTAAAAAAAAAAACGTTTAATTTCGTAAAACAGCACAAGTTAATAAAGAAAAGCTTTTGGAAGTACCAAGGTAGGTACCGATTTATTTATTTTAGTTATGTACGTAGATATGTAGGTGTTAGAATTTAGTGGGTAGGTACAATACAGAAGCCCATTCAAGTAAACTCACTATCACTACCATGACCCAAAGTCTCACCGGGCTGGTGATAACCATGGACTTGTTTCGCACGGGCTCGATTTATTCGACGTAAACCGCAATATTGAGTCGTATGCCGTCCGCACACGGTACGTTTTCACTTGTTATCACCGGCCGACTGATAACGCCACCTACAATCGAACTTCAAACGAAACACCTACGCGCCAACCCTAAACTAAAACCTTTAGGCCATCCCTCGCGCGCTCTAGCGAGCAGCGACAGTGACGCAAGCGAGCGGCGGCGGCGTCGCGAGCCGCCTCAATTTACTCCGATAGATTAATAACAATTAACACCGAATTGGCACAACGAGGAATATTCTGCGCGACGAGCTAAGGTCGGAGTCTTGTTGATGAAAAAGAGGCGTTATTTCAAAATACCTATTTCGGAATTTCAGGACCGAAATCAACTTCATAACAATTAACGATACGACCCCCGCCTCTAAATTCCTCGCCCCGAGCGTGCCCGCTATACGAGGCGATACGACGCCTTCGCATAGATAGAATAGAGAGCGGTTTCGGAACGCAACGTACACGCGCGTCTGTGTGCAAGCGTGTCGCTGTGTGCGCTCGTACGTGAACGCGCACACAGGCGCGGCGCCGGTGAGCGCTGTTCACCGCACTCTGTGAGCGCAAACAACCATCTATAAGGCCACGCTATAGCTGACAGAGGGACGCGCCGCGCCACAGGCCGTTCAACGTTTTCATATTTTTTCCTCGTTGTCGACATTGTGCATTAGGAAAAGTGTTTATGTTTAAATGAGGATGAGTTGCTTATAAAATGTTATGAAATATATGTCATTGATTTTTTTAAAAGAACGATAAATTAAAAAAATAATCAAAAAATAAATTTTACAACTCAAAATCTATAATTTTTTTATAAATTTTGTTACCTGAAATAAAAAAAATTAAAGAACTTATCTACGTTATCTCTTTATGTATACGAACATAATTATTTTCATCTGTTTTTTTAATAATATTTACTTAGTAATTAAACGAAACTTACCTATGAAACATAAATATGTTGAAAAAAATTATGTTGGGCTTAGTTGCTTTTTATTTATTTAAAAATTTCCACACATTCGCCATTACTGTTGAGATTGACTCCAATTTGTTTTTAGAATGAATCAATCAATGAACTGATTCATTCTAACGTTTGGTTATTTCTACAAACCCAATATATAAACAGTCACTATTTAAGAAGTTCTGACTTTACTTTGTTCTGAGGTATAACCGCTAGATCAAAAAATAAAATAATTAAAGAACTCTTTAAGATCTCATTCACTCTTTAGATCATGTAATTCATACATGATCATACAATTATCCACGTTGAGATTGTTATTATAAGCTAAATGTTTCTAAACCCTAAACTAAGTGTATATTCAACGCTTGAGTGTCAAAGATACTACAAACTACAACTAATATATAATGCATTGAATGTATTACCAATGCTCTGATCCTAGACCACATTTAAAGGTTGCAATTTTCTCAACAGCAAGTAACTTTTCAACAAGGGATGATCTTTTAAGACGGCATTAAAAACAATAAGTTTTTAAGAGTAAAACTTCAAAGGAGGTGCAAGAATACAATATATTCCGTTAGGTAATGAGAAATCTAGTTCAAAATCTATTACACAGTTTTAAAGAACAGTTCACTTCTTTCGAAATATGTACAATACTGCACGTGCATTAGTTTTTGTTGAAATGACTGTAGTAATATCTAGTTGACTTGAGGTTACCTAAACTGACCAAGTAAACCTACGATAATAAATAAAGAAAAAAGTAAACTTATTTGAAATAAACTATTATTTCATTTGCTGATTCATGAATTTTAATTTAAACAACAGCCACAATAACTAATATCGAATGAACGTTGTAACGTGTATTACGGTTAACCATTACTTTGACTTCAACTACTAATTAAGGTTTTATATTAATACTGATTATATAAAATGAACAAACTTCATAAACATTTGTCTGTTGTCATTCGTGTGTAAGTTATTAAAAATTATTTATAATTAAAATAAATAAACTGCTCTTAAGCTTAAAAATCGAAATCCTGACCGAGGGGTGTGATTGATCTTTGGAAATCTTTAAGAAGCCTTGATTTACGTCTGGTGACTTAGTTTTACTTTTATTAAAGTAAACATTTAAAAAACATGTTAGTCAAGACTTAAGTGATAATATATGGTTAAATGTTGGTAGAAGTCATACAAATATTAATTTTTTTGTTCACTTCAGGTTTATCGAAAATTTTACACTCTTTAACAGTACTTTAGTGAAAATATACGAAGTTTGTCAAACTGTAAAACACATATAATTTCTTCTAACTGTGCTGAGATAGATAAAACATTTACTACGTTTTATTGTATATTTGTGTAACATTATCAAGGCTACTAAAATTATGTTATGACTGCTACTAGCTTTAAATTTTCCTCTCATACATTTTGGCTGAGAATAAGATCAAAGAGTTAATTCTTTTTTTTATAATGTTATAATGTATGTTTAATAAATAATGTTGCAATAAATTTTCAATTACAAAAATAAAAAAAATAAAATTTTATCTCCTTATATTTTTTTTACTTAATAGGATATGAAGATGGTTTGTAGATGATTTTCAATATCTGTGTATAAATAAAAATGTCATATGAACGTTATTTTCAATAAAAATTCAAAAAAATATGACTATGACAAAATATAGAAATTGATTTGTAAATGAATTTAATGAGTTCAGATAATGGTGTAAAGACAACCTTTAATAAAAAATATATGCCCACAATAATTTAGAAAATAAAACTTTTAGAACATCCCAATACACTTTCAATGAAAGCTTTCCGTATACTTTATAATTTACCGGTGAAAGTATTTTAATAACTCTTTCTAATCCTTCAAAAAATCAAAAATAAACTTCCCATACAAACTAAATCTTCAAACGGTGTATCGGCTTGAGGCGCGACGCGGCCGGTATATTTCCGACATAATACCGCTGCGTCGAGCGATTACTACTATATATTCTATATACATTTAATAGCTATACAGGCGCGCATAGAACTGGCCGTACTTATGTGAGCGCTGCGGCGCGGATCTCTCCGTCGCTACAGCGCTTTAAAGCGAACAGTCGTCTAGTAGAACTTTGGATGTGAGCGCTTTAGCGCATCGCACTCTGGGAGCCGGGCTTATTATTATCGTAGATTGGCGTCGGCGCAACTACACGGCGTTAGAAGGACGTTCCGTTTTAAATATCAGGTTTTATTATTATGAAGAGCGGCGCAGCGAAGTGCGGACGGCGGCGGACGGCGGTCGGTTGCGTGCGATAACATTTGACATTCGTAATTAGTCGAGTCGAGTCGCAGCGACAGCGAGGCCGGCGGACATTCCGCTGGAGTCCGCGGGGCCGGACAAAGAGGTCGCGTTGCGTCAGCGCTGTTCGCTCGCTGCTCGGAGCGGCTCCGCGAGCGATACCCTTGCCTTGCAGTGTACAGTGTACACCGTGTCTTAGTTTCAGCCACCTGAAACTACTGGCAGTTTCTTTGGCGATTTGTATCGTGTGAAACTGCCTTTACAGAGACATTTTTTGTATGAAGCGCTTGTTAATGTAGTTTCATTATAGCATAGCAACACTGTCCTATGATTTACATTATCTAGTTATGTAGTATGTACGTAGGTAATATGTAGATGTATACCTACATATCTATATTAAGCTAGTTACAAAATAATTAAAAAAAATATGTTAAAGTAGGTATTTATAAGTACAAGAATTAAACGTGTCTACCCACAATACATACAAAAGTTCTTCTATCATTGAAAAAATCATTGTTCCATACTTAGTAGGTAATTAAAAGCTAAAAATATGTAAAATATAATATTTAAATCGCCTAAGTAACTCGTGATTTTATCATTATGTATATATAATGTAGGTAGTTAGTAATATTAAAATAACATACCCAGAAACTACATTTGTGACGTCATTCTTGACACTTGTTCAAAACTGTCAATGTTTAAAATCGAATGTCAAAACGGCCTACCTACTCATAGCTAAGTAGATATCTCTGTGACAGCAAAAAAACAGAACATTTTTAATTAACCAAATTGTATGGATGTTACTTTTTTTAACATGGCAACTATAACTCGGTACAAAGCTATCCAACTTATTTATTTATATTTACATAAACATCGTAATGGTTGAAAATTTGAAATAAGAATGAGTCAAAAACGTTGATTTCCCATTTGGTCGCATATCACTACTGTTTACTAAAATCCAGAATACTAAACTCGCCGACTAATGAGTCCAAAATTCGAGCGAACTTATCCCAGTCCACTGCAAAATTAACTCTATTTCTTTACAAATAAGGTCGATTATCAAACGGCGATAACGTTGTATACGTCAGACGAAGTCAAAGAGCAGAGATATAGATAAAAACGACTGAGGAAAACATCGACGCTGTGCGCCAAGCGATACCAAGTAACGTGGAGAGTACAACCCTACTGTATACAAATACGTGCAAGTGAAAATGAATCTTATCCCATAGGATTACAGTTGGAAATCGCTTGGTTGTTTAAGTCAACGTGGATGACGTCGACCATTGGAATAAGTCGCAAAATCATAATGAGATGAGTACACACCGTCCTCTACGGCTCACCTGCGAAGAATGAAGGGTGTATTCAACTCATTAAAGCATGAACATCGTGTATTATCTGTCTGCTATGAAAGTTTCAGCTATAAAGCGAAGGCCACACGTCTAGCGACCGCTTCTCTACGTAACAGAGCGGGAAAGTCCCATGTTGTTTGCTACAAGCGCTATCGGTTCGGTTGGAAGCAAAGAAAGATAATTTAAGAAGTGGCGTGCAATGTTTTTTAACAAAGGTAGGCATTATACAACTAAATGGAAAATTCCTTCTCCAATTATGAATTTGCTTTATTTTATTCCGTGACAATTTGGCCCTTGACTACAATCTCACCTGATGGTGAGTGATGATGCAATCTAAGATGGAAGCGGGCTAAGTTGTTAGGTGAAAGATGAAAATCCACACTCATTTCGGTTTATACACGACATCGTACCGGAACGCTTAGTCGCTTGGTGGTACGACTTTTGCCGGTAGGATAACTAACCACGGAGCCTCCTACCAGCCAGAACTGGACCAATTAAGAAAACTTCAATCGGTCCAGC
Source organism: Bicyclus anynana (assembly GCF_947172395.1). Taxonomy (NCBI): domain Eukaryota; kingdom Metazoa; phylum Arthropoda; class Insecta; order Lepidoptera; family Nymphalidae; genus Bicyclus; species Bicyclus anynana. The sequence continues at coordinate 4,849,845 of NC_069103.1, read as the reverse complement.
TGGAATTCGAACCCAGGACCTCAGTCTTGTAAATCTACCGCGCATACGGAGGCCGTCAATTACTAGTCTATATCTATACTAATATTATAAAGCTGAAAAGTTTGTTTGATTGAACGCGCTAATCTCAGGAACTACTGGCCCGATTTGAAAAATTCTTTCAATGTTAGATAGCCCATTTATCGAGGAATGCTATAGGCTATATATTATCCCCATATTCCTACAGGAACGAGAACCACGCGGGCGAAACCGTGTGGCGTCAGCTAGTAAGTATATAAATATAATATGTCATTAGTAGATAATTTAGAACACATATCGAAGTTTTTTATATTACTGAAGAGTAATGGTTATAAAAAAGCATAATAAATATCATTTATAAAACTAAACAAAAAACTATAGCTTCTATTTGAACATTAGTAAAAAAATATCACAAACAAAAATAAACAATCATCTACCTTCAACCGAAAGCAAAAATTAATAAAAATGAAAACTCATTGGGATAAAAAAAAAACGAGTTATCCTTTTTTAGTTCCATCTTTATTTATAGCAGAGCCTATTAATTTGTATATTAATATGGATTTTTTTTAAAACAAAGAAACGCATTGTTCCTTTGTTTCGATTTTCCACTGATCGTTGAAAATAATAAGCCCAACCTGCGACTATATTCGCTTCAATAAAACCTCTTTGAAACCATCTATCATATTATCATCATTATTGTCAGCCTTTACTGGTGGGAGGCTTCGGCTGTGGCTAGTTACCACTTTACCGGCTTAGTACTGCCAAGCGATTTAGCGTTCCGGTACGACGTCGTGTAGGAACCGAAATCTTACGCCTAACAAGCCGCTTAGTTAGCCCGCTTCCATCTTAGATTGCATCATCACTTACCATCAGGTGAGATTGCAGTCAAGGGCTAACTTGTCAAGAATAAAAAAAAACAAACGGCCCACAGGTTCATGCTCGTATGGGAGAGGGGACAATATGGAGCTTCGACCCACCACGCTACTAAAATCCGGGTTGGCAAGCATAGATAACCGTGAGTTGAGTCGTGATAGCCCAGGTGTCAGTGACCTCTGCCTTCGATTTGCGGGCTGTAGATTCGAATCTGTGAAATAAATTTTTCAGTTATGTGTACTATAAAAACGTAAATATATCACTTGTTTCAAACGGTGAACGAAAAACATCGTGAGGAAACCTGCATACTTGATAATTTTCTTAATTTTCTGCGTGTGTGAAGTCTGCCAATCCGCATTGGGCCAGCGTGGTCGACTATTAGCCTAACCCCTCTCATTTAGAGAGGAGACTCGTGCTCAACAGTAAGCTGGATATGGGTTGTTAATGATGAAGTTAGTAATGGTGATCTTTAACTGTGTAATAATTACTGTAAAAGCTTATTATTTTCATAGTTCAATCCAGGACTAGAACGCCGGACCTCGATCTTTAGCATAGGCTAATTACTAAACCAACGAATCTTGAGTATAAATAAGTTCATACTTCAATATACGCTAAACTAGCCGACGCCCCGCGGTTTCACCTGCATACTTCCCGTTCCTGTGAGAATACGGTGATAATATATAACCTATGATACTCACAAATAACGTGGCTTTCTAGTGGTAAAAGAACTTTCAAAATCGGTTCTGTAGATCCAGAGATTACCTCTAATATTAGTGTAGAAGAAAGAAGAAGAACTTTATTGCATACCAAAATACATTAGGTAGTAATTCTCTACCAGGCATGTAGATTAGATGACTAGATATAGATACTTAGGATAATAACATTGTAAAATAGTGATAAACATATAAAAACCCAGGCTTAGTTTGGTTTGGGCTGTTCTCGGACCAAGGCGCATTTAGAACCCTCGAAACTTAAATTTTTATGACTTTAATTGTCACTAATAACTATAAACATAAGCTTAAATATAAATAAAGGAGATGGTCCATTTCAGGTCCACTGTTGTACCCCGTATCATTAAAATTTAAAACTACAAGGATTTTATTAAAATTTATTAAAGTGAATAAATCTAACTAAATAAAAAGAACGAAATAAAATTAAAACCCAAGTTTTTGAGTTATATCAAGATGGCGCCCATATAGCAACTATGACATGACAATTGACAGCAAACGTCAAATCGATTACTGCGTTGAAAACGTCATCAATCCGCCATTATTACTCATAGTAGTGTTGCATTTCTTGGGAGATAATGAATATTATTTCGAAAGAATAAAAGTAAATTCGTAGATTTGTAAAATCAAAAACAGTTAAAAAAATATATTTTCTTTTATTTTCGCCAGGGTACAATGACTGATCCTGGGATCCATACAATTTTGGAACATCTCCTTTGACTCTGGCATACCGAAAGTCACCATGTTAGCAAATAACTTACGGTAACCGATGCACTTAGTAAAGGCCAACCAAAAAGCACCGAATCAGCGAAGAACCCATTGGGACAGATGGCTTTAAATGCTTATAGCTAAAGGCTTTAGACCTTCAAGACCCATTTAGAAACCGACTCGGCTCAACGTTGCTAAACCAAGTCGATAGATGTCGTCACAAGGCCACGCCACCCGTTGTTACCTGAGTATACTTTTTGTTTGTCTGTTTATCACAATTCTATGTTTCTGCGTTAAAGAAAAACTTATTTCTATTATTTTGTAATCAAAGTACCAAATGTTAACAACAAGTTACGACGATTGTTATATCTCAACAACGAAAAACGTTTTTTTATAAACAACTAGCTGACGCCGCGCGGTTTCACCCTTCCTTCCTCGATAAATGGGCTATCTAACACTGAAAGAATTTTTCAAATCGGACCAGTAGTTTCTGAGATTAGTGCGTTCAATCAATCAAACAAACTCTTTAGCTTTATAATATTAGTATAGATTCAGACAAATATAGCCGAATATAGAGCCTCCTCCTTTTTGAAAGTCGGGTAAAAATAACGTCTAGCGGTTATAGAAATAAAATTGAAAATTTTGAAAAATCCACGATAGCCATGAAATTATTAATAACACTCTCGATCAAGTCATCAAAATTCTCTTTCAGTGCACTTTCATTTTTCAGACCCCATTCGAGTATATTTGTAGATATTTGCGGTTATTTACAGAACTTTTAAACGGCTTAACCGATTTTCATCAAACTTAGCTATGAACACTCGCCCGTAAGTCACCTTTCAAATTTATGACACCCCTCTTTTGCGTCGAGGGTTAAAAATTGTTTTTTTATCTAATTGAAAAAAAAATTTCACTACCATAAAGTCTTCAACGCGATTAAAGAAGTTTTCATTTGGATAATAATAATTATCATTATTAATAATAATTTAATAAATATTGCGCAAACGTGAGTCACGTATGATAACGTGGGACGGACGTATCTCGAAACGACGAATCGGAAATTCGTATAGGGATATTCCTAATTGCAATCAGGACATTTTTTATGGCTTTTCCTTTATGCCTAATCTTCTCACGATATTAATTACTAGCTAACGCCGCGCAGTTTCACCCGCATGGTTCCCGTTCCCGTAGGAATACGGGGATAATATACAGCCTATAGCCTTCCTCGATGGGCTGTCTAACACTGAAAGAATTTTTCAAATCGGACCAGTAGTTTCTGAGATTAGCGCATTCAATCAAACAAACAAACAAACTCTTCAGATTTATAATATTAGTATAGATTGTCCTATAATTATGCATTTTTAAACAACCAAACAATCGTTTGAAAACCTGCATACCTGAGAATAATGAATATCTGGCCACGTAGGCTCTTAGTCATCTTAGTCTATGAAAAATGCGTTTATTCCACCCTTCTTCGTTTAAGTTTTCTTAATCGTCCGACTCGACAAATTCCACTCGTGCTTCGGTGTGATACATGAATAACAGCTAATATTTTTTTTTGTCAAGGAAACACAAACTGCCTTCAAATAATTATTTACTAAAACCTCTGCATTTAAATGACAAAATCCTATCTACATCGTATCTTGTTCTTAAGAAAAACGCGGACATACATCTCGAATATAGAACCAATTGTTACAATTTTTTGGCAGACTTAACACATTGTTAAGTTTTTTAAGTCCGCTAAAAATCGTAAAAATTCACAATTGGCTCTTTGTTACTGTCACTTCGGAATACTTTCAATAGGTGGCGTTAGTAGTAGCTACGAAGTTCACCCGTCCAATTAACGTTTCCATTAAAAGATTATTATGTATTCATTTGTTCAAATGTTTAACATTATCAATACAGATAGATTTCAACGCGTTTATCTGTAAAAAGCAGTTTGTGTAACTCATTTGGCTTAGAAAGAACGTTTGAACAGCTTTTTGCCTAAAAATTATGTGTTCTTTTGTTATTTTTTTTTTGGTGCAATGAAGTTATTATAAATAAAATAAATAAATAAACGTTGTCAAAATTAACTTACATGTTATTAAATACATACCTATCAATAAAGATGAAATGTTTGTTTGTGAATTAGAAATAACTGTGTTTTCTCAAGTGCTTATTATTTATTTAAACAATACTAAATCACAAACGAACTTTTTGGTAAGTAAGTACTACTTCTTGATTGTCTGGTTAATAATCTTTAGAACAGCTGAACCGATTTTAATTGGACTTTTAATGGAGTAAAGAGAAGGTTGAGCAATTTATAGGCAATTTTTTATTCCGGAAAAATCCATGGTTCACTGGAAAATTTGGTAGATAATAGGGGTTACTTGACCCATATTAAATTAAATATAAACAATATTAATTTTAATATTGTTTCTTGTATTCTTTCTTGGCTATCAACAACTGAAAAACAAGGTCAAGGCATTTTCGTTATAAAGTTTTCGAGATAATCGCGGACATGCATACAGGTCGAATTCAGAATTTAAGCTTTTTATCTCGTTTTTATAATTTTTTTCTTTTGAGTCATTTTTTTTCAATTCGACGCGTATGTTTTTTTAATGTTTGTTGTCATAACTTCGTCATTTCTTGAAAAGAATTTTCAAGTTAAGAAATGACTGGACAATTAATATGACATTGATTTTTTTTTTGATTTTTGATTGATTATTATTGTTAATTATGATTCACGGATAGTGCCGCGTTGCAAGAACCAGCTTATGATTAAGGGCCCCGTATGGTTTTGAAACTAGTCGCATTACTCCGACGTTGTATCACGTGAGTTTTAGCAATAAATTGGTTTAATATAAATTTTAATTTTTATCCAAAACTAATATTTCAAAAATTATACCTATTAAACTGATGTCTACTACTGATACGAAAAAACAAACTCAAAAGCTTTAGTAACTAAAGCGAATATGTGTGTTTCAAATAGTATGTAAATAATAAAAAAAAGGTTACTGGATGTGTAACTGCGACCACATACCTAAAACACAAATAAGTCTTTAATAAAACCTACAATTCGTTTATTAAAAGTCTCTTCATTGAAAAAAGATTGTCAGTAACTGTATTTAATTTAGATCTGTAGTTTGCACTTTTGTTTACTGCTGGATGCCTCAAAGAGAATAAAGGTCCTTCCACACTTGTGCGCGTCGTTTACATGCCCGTCGCCTGGTTGCCTCGCTACCTCGCTGGATTGCTGCATTGCTGCCTTGCTGCCTTGTTGCCTTGCTGCCTTGCTGCCTTGTTGCCTTGCTGCCTTGCTGCCTTGTTGCCTTGCTGCCTTGCTGCCTTGCTGCCTTGCTGCCTCACTGCTATAATATTATAGTCTATAATTAATAATATTAAAGTAGAGAGACATGATAGCGCAGTGGAAATGACCTCTGCCTTCGATTCGCAGGGCATAGGTTCGAATCCGGTCCGGGGCATGCACCTCCAACTATTCAGTTTTAAGGAATTAAATATTACGTGTCTAACTGTCTAAACGGTGGAGGAAAAACATCGCGAGGAAACCTGCATACCTAAATATTGTATGTGAAGTCTGCCAATCCGCAGTGGACCAGCGCGGTGGACTATGGCCTAACCCTCTTATTCTTGGAGGAGACTCGTGCTCAACAGTGAGCCGAATATGGATTGTTAATGATGATGAATACTGCAGAAAAAGGAAATTTGAAGTTTCGATCCTCCAATTTAAACTTTAAATTTCCTTTGTCACGTATCGGAGGTAAGGGTCAAAAATACATTGGTGATGATGAAATAGGTAAGTAGGTAATGTAGTTTGCTAGTACGAGTAATAAAATATTAGGTATTGTTCAATCTTATTTCATAATTAAAACCTTCTACCTTTTTACGTTACATTTTCCTTAGAAGTGCTTAGATGTTCGAGGAAAATGTTTAGATGACGTACATTTCGCGTCATCCATCGAGTAGGTATAACTATTAGTTATTCCTCCTGCAACAAAACTAGGGCCTGTGACAGCCAGATATTCCTCATTTTCAAGTGGCTAAAAGTTTGTTAGCCCACGCTCCTACCATAGTCGGATGCAATCTAGGTAATAATTTTGTCAAACACTCCGTTTGGTTAAGTACACTCTTAAACACTCAGTTAAAATATCATCTTCATCATGGCCGACAGCGTTTTGGCTCGTATTGTCAAAAAAAACATTTTTATGTATTCATGGCCGGTCACAAAAAAATACAATTTGTTTTTCAATCTAGTAGAACGCTAATTAAAGACCCTTTAAAAAAATGTGTCAACTAGCCTATTATATAAAAGCCTTTTATAATTATTTGGACAATAATTAAAAAAGACTTTTTTTATATTTTCTGCGGGATAGCTGCACATGGAATCATGGCTCCAGTGGTCCTATCCTTCCTTTTCCTGGCGACCCTTCGTTAAAAACCCTATATTTGAAGCTTTAATGGTGTTTTCTGACCGTTGTGTTCTGTGACTGGCAACTGAGGCAACTGGGGACATGATACCAGATTTTATGCTCAAGAAAATATTAAAGAAAAATACACTTTATACCTTCCGGAACACAAAAGTTTTCGAAGAGTGCTTGTTGCCAGTGATGACTTACAGTTACGGGTCTAGGACTTGGTCGCTCTGAGACTTATAATAAGACTCAAAGTCACACGTTAGGCGATGGAGCAAGCTATTCTCGGTGTTTTTTTTTGCGTGATCGAATCAGAAATGAGGAGCTAGCTCGACATGAAGAGCCGATTGACTTTGGGCTCCCAAAGTGCTGAAAAGACGATTGTGCTCTGGAAAGCGCAGTGTTGGTAGACCCCCTACTAGATGGACAGAAGGTGCTTGCGGCTCGAGACCGTGGTGTTTGGACGTTCAAGCTTAAGGCTTCTATCCAGCAGTGGACGTTTACTGTTAACGATGATGATGATGATGATGATGATGATCTCAAAACCTGGACGGCACAGTTCAAACAGATAGAGCGCACGGAACACACACGGTGTCGTAGCCACTCCAAATAAAAAATTCAAAAACTAATACAGTCTCGAATCAGTACGACACGAAAGTAATTTTCAATATTATACAAGAAAAATGGTGTGTTATGTTTTAAAATATTTTAAAAACTGTTAACAAAAACAGAAGAAATAAGATGTAGTATTTTTTTATTGGTTATTATATTAATTTACGTAATTGTTGTCACTGTTAAATTTTCAAACGTGTGACGTTTGTTTTTTATGGGTTTCGGCTTCACCACGCTGCTTGTAAACACTCATTCTGGATTTATCCTTTAATCTGTGTTGGACGGTCCAGTCAGGTCGACCGGACGCTTGAAACCTGTTGCCTTCCAAAGTCACCATAGTCTAAAATCTATAATTAGCTACCATTCATATCTATGGTAAGATCATAGACAAACTGTCAGCCTTTATAAAATGTGGTAAGTCTGATTATCGCAGGCTTGTAGTCCACAACGCTACGCATACCCATTTTAATTTTACTGATTGTTTATGCGAATTAAGACCTTATGTTTATTGTAATAAAGTTTATTTTTCGAATGATGATAGCTTTAAGGTTTGTAGAGTTAATTTTTCACTCGGTGATAATCCGACTGCGTATCGGTAAGGAGTGGTAATGTGTTCATGAAGTCTATGTTATATGTATATGAATTCTGTATACGTAAAAATCTATACTAATATTATAAAGCTGAAGAGTTCGTTTGTTTGTTTGATTGAACGCGCTAATCTCAGGAACTACTGGTCCGATTTGAAAAATTCTTTCAGTGTTAGATAGCCCATTTATCGAGGAAGGCTATAGGATATATATTATCCCCGTATTCCTACGGGAAAAGGAACCACGCGGGTTAAAACCGCGCGGCGTTAGCTAGTAAAAAAATAAAACTGGAGAAGTTCTACCAAAGAAAAACATTTGAAGTTCTGAAGACTGCCTCGTTGTTCTAGTGGTTTAGCTATACAGCTTTATAACATTAGAACGTGAATTCGAGTCCTGAGTCAGGCAATAGAAGAAAAACTCTATTATTTTTGGCACACAAAACAAATGATTACAAACAGAAGAAAGAAAAAATACATATAAGTATACAAAGGCGGCTTTATTGCTTAAAGCATTTTTTTTATTCTTTACAAGTTAGCCCTTGACTACAATCTCACCTGATGGTAAGTGATGATGCAATCAAAGATAGAAGCGGGCTAACTTGTTAGGAGGAAGATGAAAATCCATACCCCTTCCGGTTTCTACACGGCATCGTACCGGAACGCTAAATCGCTTGGCGGTACGTCTTTGCCGGTAGGGTGGTAACTAGCCACGGCCGAACCCTCCCACCAGCCAGACCTGGACAAATTAAGAAAATCTCATTCTGCCCAGCTAGGGATCGAACCCAGGACCTCCGTTTTGTAAATCGGACGCCACGGAGGTCGTCAAAATGAATTAATGATGCCCGTTAGTGGGATATTAATTAGTCTGATGAGTTCGAACTATTTTTAGAAAACAATACAATTTTAAAATAATAAATATTCGATAGAGACCATGTTCTATAGACGCAAACCGCCGAAATTATCAGTGGTTGAAATCATTTAGGCAAATTTAACGAGGCTTTTACAGTATTTTCATACGGAAAACGGTTTTTCAATGTGCGAATTTTGTGAATGTAGATTATTTATCGTAATTCGCTATTGATGCTACATTGATGACGTCATAGTTAATATCCGGCTATAACTATAAAATATTGTTATGAGTTTGTTTTAATATTAATTAATATCTCAATAATTCAACGGTTGAAATTCTAAAGGTCCTGAATTTGATGCCCTATATACTCTAGCACAGATGCAAGGGAATACCTATTGGTCAAAATGTATAGAAGTTAATTTATAATAGTGTGAACCTCTGCCTTCGATTCGAGGGCGTATGTTCGAATCTGGTCTGGGACATGCACCTACAAGCTCCAACTTTTCAGATATGTGCATTTTAAGAAATGAAATATCACGTGTTTCAAACGGTAAAGGAAAAACATCGTGAGGAAACCTGCATTCTGCCAATCCGCATTTGGCCAGCGTGGTGAACTATTAGCCTAACCTCTCTCATTCTGAGAGGAGACCCGTGCTTAACAGTAAGTCGAAAATTTGTTAATCAACACTTGGTACTAGTTAAGCTATAAACTATACTAATATTATAAAGCTGAAGAGTTTGTTTCTGGTTTGGAGTTTGGGTCTGATTTGAAAAAAAATTTCAGTGCTAGATAGCCCATTTATTGAGGAAGGCTATAGGCTATATATTATCCCCGTATTCCTTCGGGAACGGGAACCACGCTAGTGAAACCGCGCGGCGTCAGCTAGTATATTATAAACGCAACTACCATCTCGGGTATTTCATTGTAAACCTGTAGGAAAACCCCAAGAAACTGCCCCTGTACCTGACGGCAACCAGTATTGGAGGGAAAATCTAGTCAGTGGTGATCACAATAGATCGGCCCTACATCAAAAAGAAGAAGTGCTAGTAGTAGAAGTTATGATGCTGATAATATATTTTGATGCTGATAATATATCTCCATTTTAAAAAGAATTTATAAAACGAGTCCTTTAGAGCCTTTTAGAGCCTATTCGTAAATAAACAAATAATCTTTACTTCTTCATAATATTAGTTTAGTTAATAAAATAACAATTTAATATTATTTTTTTAAAAAAATAATTATTTTTAAAATTACTTTATTGTAACTCAAAATGGATTTTCGAAATTCGGAGGAGGTTGTCAAGTTGATCGGTATTTTTTTTATTTTTTTAATTTTTTAGATTTAATTTAGTTGTTTTAATTGAAAAACTTCACGATTTAACTGAACAAATATTAATTTGACCGACTATAAATACGATATGGTACCGTGTATTTTATCCCCGTATTCCCGATCGAGAATGGGGATGATGACTAGGTTTGAATATATTGATTTTTATAATACATTCGGATAAATAAGGTCACTGTTAACTAATTTATACATAAAAAGCAAAGCTTAACTGAATATTTGCAAAATAAATAAGATTATAAAATTTCAAAATCTATTAAAAATCTTTTATTGTAATTAGATGAAAGTTCATACTGTTTTAGCTTTCTTACATTAAATGTGACATTTTTTAATACATGAACTATAAACATAAACGCACAAATAACAAAGATATTGGTAATTTTGTTTGAACGCCCATACAAATTAACTATCACTAAGTGCCTACGACGTCATTAGTTCGTGCCACTTTGTATGGGGCGTTTTTCAGGGATCCGCGGCAGCGCCGCAAATCTGACCCTTAAAATCCCTGTAGCTCCGAAAGTAATGATCGCAGATACCCTGTTACTTTTACAAAATTGCTTTGCTATTAGCATACTCCTAATTTATATACAATTTAAAAAACAGTCATAATCCCTAGTTGTCTGAAAGTTGAGTAGTTTCATAACAAAGAGTTTAAAGTTTACTATTGTTACTCTGTGGTTCACAACATTACGACTGTAAAGGCGTGGACATAGTGGCTTTAATCAACTCCAATGAGCGTTGACGGCACCAGACGTGTCGCACTAATCAACTTACACTCGTATGTTTCATATAACTATTTAGACTATTTAGATATTTTTAGATTTGACTAAGACTTATTTAGGGTCCCAAAGTACTGGAATGGCGACCACACACTAGACAGTGCAGTGTTGGTCGACCCTCCACCAGGTGGACTGACGACTTCACGTGTCGTAGAGAGTCGCTGGATGCAGGCGACTCAGTTATATCTACTGTGACTCAGGTTCATGATGTTTGGAAGTCCCTACAAAGGCTCATTATCATATTAGCCGATGGACGTCCACTGCAGAACATAATCCTTTTGTAGAGGGACTTCCAAACGTCACGATCCTGAGCCGCCTGCATCCAGCGAATCCCTGCGACTCGCTTGATCGACCAACACTGGGCTTTCTAGTGCGGGGTCGTCATTCCAGCACCTTGGGACCCCAAACAGTTTACTTCTAAATTTACAGTTAAAACTTTCATCCCAGAGCTGGAGAGTTGCAGGTGTTACAACCCCGTGGTTCGAAGAGCACGTTAAGCCATTAAGGTCCCGACCATTATCATAACCACCTAATAGTGTCGTTACTAAAACATTATAACTTACCCTAAGTCCACCAAACCGGATTGAAGCAGCGTGGTGGGTCAAAGCTCCATATACCCTCTCCTATATGAAGGGAGGCCATGCCCAGTTAGAAATGCAAAAATGCTGAATGTTTGGAAGCCGTCAGTCATGACATTGCAGCAAACTTGACATTTCGCTAGCTGCTACGACATACGAAGCTGCCAAAATCTGGATGCCGAATGAATGAGCTTTATACCTATAAGTTACACGGTAAGTTGATCGCAATTTGTGCTACGGAAAGTGAAAATATTTTTTTTTTATTAATTTTTATTATTTATTTAAATTAAATTTCATTTGTAATAAAGGATAAGTAGGTACAGTATAAATATCGTTGCTTATAATGTTCTGTAGGTTTTATTTCGGTAACTTTTTGATATATGCTTTGTACTATACCTCTTTATTTACTTAGTGTACCAGTGAGTGTACCTAATGATGGTTATAGGTACTGCCTATTACCATCATCATCATCATTATATCAGTTAATGGACGTCCACTGGAGGACTAGGTATTTTGGTCACCCAAGTCCTAACCGAACATCAATAATTCGTGGCTGGTCAATTATTTGTCAAATAATTGTGTAACCCTACTGAGAGCCGTGATAGCCCATTGGATATGACCTCTGCCTCCGATTCCGGAGTGTGCATTTTAAGAAATTAAATATCACGTGTCTCAAACGGTGAAGGAAAACATCGTGAGGAAACCTGCATACCAGAGAATTTTCATAATTCTCTGAGTGTGTGAAGTCTGCCAATCCGCATCGGGCCAGCGTGGTGGACTATTAGCCTAACCCCTCTCATTCTAAGAGGAGACTCGAGCTCAGCAGTGAGCCCAATATGGGTTGATAACGATAACGACGATAATCTACGGATATATCTATAGTAATATTATAAAGAGGTAAAGTTTGTAATAATGTAGGGAAAAAAATATTACCATTAGAAGGCCACGTTATCTGTGAGTGTCACATATGTAGCTATATTTTATCCCCGTAATCTCACAGGAATAGGAACTACGCGGGGGAAACCGCGGAGCGTCGGCTAGTTCTTTATGAAAGGTAGGTAGGATGTTTTTTAACGACCTCCGGGGCGCATTGGTCGCGGTGGATTTACAAGACCAAGGTCCTGGGTTCGACCCCCGGCTGGGCCGATTGAGGTCTTATTAATTTGTCCAGGTCTGGCTGGTGGGAGTCTTAGGCCGTGCCTAGTTACCATCTTACCGGCAAAGACGTATCGCCTAGCGATTTAACGTTCCGGTACGATATAGAAACCGAAAGGGGTGTGGATTTTTATCCTCCTCCTAAAAAGTTAGCTCGCTTTCAATTACCATCAGGTGAGATTGTAGTCAAGGACTAATTTGTAAAGAATTAAAAAAAATAACTCAATTTTAATTTCAAACACTGATCAGTCAGTGTCTTTGGCTGAAATTTGGAATGGAAATAGATTTTACTCTGGATTAACACTTCTTATTCGAATTTGAACTTTATGTTCGGATTCCAAAATTAAAATTAATGTCACTTACAACGAAGTTGCCATGGAAACCGACGATGACACAGCGCTGTAACTTTACAGAATGCAGGGCTGAATCGGTGATGTTTTACAACTATTATATAAATAAAACATTTAAGTAGGTAAACGCTTTCAAAATATACCTACCCTGCGATGGCCTGCTTTCTCACATTGCTGCGTAAAGTGACACCAACTGAGGAGTCAGCTTATCGTGCGATACGGCACACTGCCTCACATTTGATGACGAATAAACTGAAAATATTACACGCGAAAATGTGTCTTTAGTTCAGCGAAATAAAGGCTAAAACTCCATGTATCTATTAAATGTTTAACTCGCTTACGAGTGCATTGCAGATCGTGCAAAATACATGAGTCGTATACATGGCGAAAAACGCTTGCGCACCTTGCGCGTTTAAAAGTAGATACTGTATATCTAGCTTGTGCGAGAGAATTTTTATATACTTAGTAGGTAGGTAGGCAAGTTTTTGAAACAAAGTTCTTTTTAAGGCTTGTTGGCCCAGCATGCGACTAACGACATAATTATGTAGGTGAAGAGAAGTGGACAAAATGTCGACCAATGGCGGCGGGCTGGTCCCAGACCCGTCCCAACGCAATGAGATAGCGATATTTTCCGTTGCGCAGCTATTGGTTGTCATTTTTGTTTATTTCTATTCGTTCGTTATCTCGCTGGTTGCATGTTAGGCCTACTGGAGTAGACGGAACTAGTAGAAAACGTCATGTAGCGTCAATCAGAGTACCAGGTTAACAGAGAGTATTAAGAGGTTGATTTCATACATTCACTACTCACTACTGCTTTTTTATGGACACACTCATCGATCTCCTATTAAAAAGTGGATGCACAATCCGCAACCAAAAAACGTCCCCACTCAATGAGTGCCACACATAACTTCTTGGCACTCAATTCAAGTTATCGCATTTGCAAATTCGACCTTAAACTCAATCCTTAAGGTTGAATATGTTCTGAATTTGGGATTATACTGAATATTAGACTATATTTAAAGGCCTTTATGTAAAAATTTTCTTTACTTAATTTTTTTTAATTCTAAAACTGCCAATGCAAAATTGGCCAGTTTTTAAGTGAAATTTTCTACATGATTGTGCGTCCTTTTATTAAAAGAGGTCTATAACTACAATTGATTGTCTATGAATTATAGTCACTACAAAGCACCCAGAGTACCAGGATAATAGAATTAGTTAGGAGTATCATTACTCATTCTTTACACTGATGATGATACTTTTTAATTTTCATGAAAAAGCTTTAACAATTTCGAAGTACCCTACCCTCATAGCAAAGAGTGGAAAGCTAGAAAGGTACCTCTATTTTAGTACATTCCTTAACGGTTGACCTAAGTTGCTTTTGATCATATCTCCATCTATATCATGAAGCAAAACTGCCTAGTCATCACGATGTGACATCCATACAAACAAAAAATAATGCCATTTCACCGACCTCTTAGGCACAGTCATTCTCAGTATTTTAACAGCTCGCTATAGGGCTGGGCCTCCCTTGTTGTAGGAAAGGGTATATAGCCTTATAGAGCTTAAACCCACCACACTCTTATATTTTTCTATCACCACACTGTTATACTTTTAGTTAAGTTAGCCTTAGACTTACGATTGCACGTGTTTCAATGTCGATGCAGCCTAAGATCGAAGAGGATTTACTCGGAAAAGGTACAAGTTTATACGTCTAAAACTGAAATTACCGAAATTTCAGAAATTAAAATGTAGATAGGGAAGGTAGAAATATATATTCTATTATATTATATACTCGTAGATGTCCAATGGAACCTTACATAACTTATAAACCCTAAACCACAGTTAATTGCCAGCTACCGGCGAAGGTAAAGCAGTATAGCGTACCGGTACGCTACCATTCAGTAACTCCACACTGTTGTGAAGGTACAAAAAAACCCTGGCTTGCGTGTGAACCCCGCTGCTTACCATAGGATATGATATCACACTCAGTATTACTATAAATATAAAATTAAAATGTTTTACTTCTGTTTTGATTGTTGTTTACATAAATTACATTTGAATTAGTCCCATATACTCAGTATTTTAATTGCCTTCAAATCAACAGATCATATTTTAATGTATTTTTAAAAATTATAAACAAAAACTGTTCACAAATTTGAATTAAGAAAACTTCTATTGTAAATATTAAAAAATAAAATGCATTATTTCTTTATGGTTTGTGAGTTTTCATTCATACATTAAAAGTTAGCGCGTAATTTTTGAAATTCGAATTTTCTTTGTTTTATACAGTCGGTTATATTATCGATCTGCGTGCGGCACATTGCCGCGGAGCGGGGAGCGACTCTCCGCGCCGCATGAACCGTTGCCGGCATGGAACGCGACTATTAAATGCCGTGTCATGGATTGTTTGCGAAACTGACTACAACGCGGTAAGGGCGTCCTTGCTAGTCATGCAAGTGGCGCTCTCTCGTGAGAGATGACGGAATAGATAAATACACAGGCTAAGTGAAGAAACGGTTATATTTATTATTCGATGTCCATTGATTGTTTTCACTGATAAAGTATAAAGGCGTTGCTTGTAAAACTAGCAATGTATTTTGTACAACTGCGAATGATAGTGCTGAGTGTAAAAGTTGTGAGCGCAGGTCGCAGGGCCACGGAGCTAGTGCGGCCTCGCGGCCCTCTTTGCCGCAACACAAATCGTTGAAATCAAAACTTTCACGCTACGGAACCGCTACGAAGTTTCGCTACGAACTTCCTGCTACGCCGTTGCGCCCTGCACTCGAAACTTTGTTTGGAAAGCTTTTTTATCAGTCGCATTCCGGGCCGTTATCAGTGCGACGAAAACTACACGTCTTTGTCTGCGCCGTGCGCGCGCGGTTATCTTCGCTGTTCTCTTATCGTGTGTGCGAATAAATACCTCGCTTATAATCAATCTTTATCAGATTTTGCGACATTGTAGTGACAGTTTTTATCCTACTATTCAATTATTCAATTCGATTGAGACGAATAATATTTTCATTAATGCCTAAAATCTAGATCTGTAATCTACTTCTTCACAAGCAACTGAAAAGAGTACAATTTCATAATGAAACACGTTTGCTGGTGCAACTAAAACTGGTAGGTATAAGGCCTTCGTAAGGTATTTCTAGCAGGTAAAAGGTAGAAGCCAACTGGGTAGCGGGTACGGAGCTCGGCGCGGCATACAGCGGTTTTGTTGTTCGAGTTGCAGGTGGGCCGAGCGCTGCCGAAGTCCCCCGAGCGCGGAACGTCGTAACCGCCCGCGCGAGCGGTCGCCTCTCGGCCTCACCGCCTTCAGTCTACGCTCGGCCGCTGCACACGACGCATGTGAGTGACGCCGCGCTTGTGACTTTGAGTTTTGACAGTTTGTTATCGTGATCGTGTCATGTTTTCGTATCGGAACTATGGTGTATCCCAATGAAAATGTGGAGTGATTTCCAGGTAAGACTGACTCCTGTTACCGCTTTAATTGTATTCGTTTCATGGATTGGTTACTTGAGTTTTTATTCAACTTCAACTTAGTTTCCAACCTCGGCGCGTTGAGTAACATTTCGGTGTATCTGGTATAGAATGGATGGAATTCTTTCTTACTGTAGTTGCTCACTAAATGCAGATATTTTTCGGTTAATTTTGTGCAGTTTCCTGTAAAAGTTTGAATTTCACCACAGTTTGTCAAAATCTTTAAAATTTTACAATTTGTAACCCGGTTGACGTTTTATCTAACGCGAATTTAAGAGAATAATAAGTAATAATATCGCAAATAAATTATTGATGAAAAGTATCCCAACTTTGAAGTAAAATATATATATTTGCAAAAGTTTTTATTAATCTTTTTGACATTCATAAATGCTATGCTTCATCATAAAGAAGGTATACAAAAATATTTTATTTTATTCCTACCGCAAAACTTTTTAAAACTTTTATACCTACGTAACATCTGGTTCTCCAGGCTGTAATATAGTTAACTACTAGATTCGTGATATAACCGTTTAGAAACTTGATTTGTCAATGTGGGTTCTTTGTTACATACACACAGTTATGTACACATACATTATATTTTTCACTTCAAATGAATTTTTATAAGTTAAGTTACATGCGCTTTTGTGATATTAACTTATATGTTTGTGTAGTAAGACGAACTATTTTAAATTAGGAATGCGAAAAAGTTTGTTTTGTTTCGAAGAGCGCGCCTTTTTCGAGTCTGACATCTCGGCGCGTTTCCGGCGACCTGTCAAACGTCATGTGATAGATAGAAGGGCGCATTCTGTGGAGTATTAAATCAAATCGCCGTATTCTGATAACTGCGCCGCGTTCGAGCTCGAGGCGAACGAGAACTCGTCACAGAAATACGTGCTCGGTGCCGTCTCGCTCTGCCGCATGGGGGCGTCTCGCTCTGGCGACGGGTGTTTTTGTGGCGGAGCGGGTTTTTTGTCGACGGGCGCGAGGCTGCCGGCGCCGCTCGCTCGCCCGACTCCACATTAATTATCGCCGACTTGGCTCGCCAGTTGCCAGCGCGAACGCACTTTACTTTCTATAACGCTTTATTACTGACTCTTGCTTATTTTTCGGCAAGTTTTACCACAGCTACGAGACTTGCTAGCTTTTTTTTTTCCGGACTTTTTCTTCATAGACTTACTATTTTTTTTTTTTTACATTTTTCCTATAGAGTTAATTGGTTGTAGAAATGCAGAAGAATGTCTTATCTATGTACTGTGGATGTTTTTAGTACTAGTTATGAGTCGTTGGGTTTTCCTATGAGCGAATCGAGGGGCGCATTGCCATAGCAACAACCTAGGGGCCGCGCCCGATGCCTTCTTGTTTGAAGACGTCTGAATACTCCCAACTTTTTTATAAAAAGTTTTTAATATTTCTCCATAACCATGTATATCTCTAAATAATGAATCGTTATCATCCGATAATATTTTGCGTAACTAAATACCTATTCGCGAAACGTGTTGTTTTTTAAAAATCGACATTTAATCGAGTTTTACGATAAAGCAGTTCAACGTCTTGCCTTGAAAATGCGGAATTGAGAATGGTTCTAGGAAAACTTCCATTTATATCTTGGCGGTCTTTATATAAAAAAGCTACCTAACTTACGCAAACTCGTTCAAAATTTTAGTGGACTTTATTAAACTAGAACGATGTTATCTTTGAATTTGTATCATTTTTAGGGTTCCTTACCAACTTAAAAAAGAAACTCGTTCAAAATTTTAGTGACTTTATTAAACTATACTAAATGTGTGCTGTACCATGGTGCGGGTGACGGTTGCCTTATTACGTTCCTAATACGTACTAATATCGCGACAAACTTTCAAGAGTGAAACGCACTGTCACCCGCACCATGCTATAGCGCACGAACTGTAAAAAGGTGATACATTTGAGTTTGTATCATTTATAGGGTTCCGTAGTTACCTATGTAGGTACTTCGAAAACATTAAAAAAAACGTAGCCCCTTTGTTGTTTTTCTGAATGTGGGTCTGTATGTCTGTCTGTCTGTCTTGTTATATATACATATAACTAAAATACTTATTGTATTTGGTTGTTATATTTTCGCATCGGATCCTCTCAACCTTGACATTTAGCCACAAGGTGCACGTTTTAAGGACTGACATAACACGATAGGCCATTTGAAATTATAATTAGCTCACTCGCGAGCGAAACCATAGATAAAAACTAGTTAAGTAAGCTCTTTATAAGAACCTCAAGTTTCTAAACTATTTAAAAAAATCCATCAACTATTGTTAACTGAAGACCTTCTGTTATAATGAAACGCTTTTCGATTTACTTTGAAAATTGAGTTCTGTATCGGCGAAAAACTTTATACCTATAGGGACGTAGGCTAACTTTGTTAATTTTTAGTTAGGTAGGTAGGTACAGTGGTTTACCTGTGTGGCTTCACATCACGAAGTCCGGGGTTCGAATCCTTTTTTTTTTAAAGAATATTTGCCGTAACTTTTAAATATGACCAATATTCCCATTTCCCTCCCAACTAGTCGGGAAAGACTGTATTAGGAGTGGGTACGACAATAGTCCAACGGGGTTGGGATCGAACCACCAACCCTCAAGCCGAAGAAGTTGGAATTTACATCCTCGTGTGTCGAAGAGCATGTTTTTTTTTATTCTTTACAAGTTAGCCCTTAACTACAATCTCAAGTGATGATGCAATCTAAAATGAAGGCTAACTTATTAGGGGTAGGATGAAAATCCACACCCATTTCGATTTCTACACCGCAACGTACCGGAACGCTCAATTGCTTGGCGG
Organism: Bicyclus anynana; assembly: GCF_947172395.1. NCBI lineage: Eukaryota > Metazoa > Arthropoda > Insecta > Lepidoptera > Nymphalidae > Bicyclus > Bicyclus anynana. Next base: position 4,830,565 of record NC_069103.1, on the reverse strand, counting down.
TACGTCTTTGCCGCTAGGTAACTAGCCACGGCCGAAGCCTCCCAACAGCCAAAGCCGTCATTCATTATCATGAACATCTAATACTGGAGATGATGATGTATTCTATATCTGCATTATTTCTCATAAAGGACTCCATCTTCACATGGTCGGATTTGGGATATCCTAGATTAGGATGTTGAGCTAAATAAAAAAAGCAATTTTTTTTTTACTTGTCGAATTGTTTTTTTTTCTAACTTTCTAAATCTATTAATATTGGGTGGGTTGATTTTCTATGTAAAATTCATTTATTTCAAGTAAGTTTAGTTTACAAGCACTAATGATGATAACAATATGGTGATAAGTAAAATCGAAAACTCAAAATTTAAGTTACGAGTTCCCCAAATGCGCCTTGGTCCGAGAACAGTCCACAACAAAATCAGTCTGACTGAAAGCTTAAAAAACAAGAAAACGAACACCAATCATAAGTCTTGAAAAAATATCGTATAAAACTAAGGTTGTATGTCCAACGATCCTGGCCTGTTCCCGTTGTGGACAAATTAAAGATGAATTAAAAATGTCGTAAAATGTTGTAGCAAACTTTTTTGGTAAAGTAATAATTTCATTATTAAAGTAGATATTTTTAGATATAAGTAAATTGCTGGGTGGTTAAGGTAGGCCTGGGCAACAAATTCACAAAAACTACTATGCTTGATGCTCTGTCTATATTTCACAAAAACGTATATGCAATGTAAATAAACCCCACACCTCGTGAAAAGTTGTAGCCTAAAAACTTTTTGGTATAAACTACTTCCATTTAGGCCTACGCGTGGGGTGGGGGGGTTAGGAGGGTTGCACTCAGGAATGCGACTTGTTGCAGTCACGTGCATCCGCCGTCAGACGTCACACGTCGGTAAACGGCTTACATAAAAGCCTTTGCCTATTGCTTTTATGGGGTGCCGGCGTAAAGGTCAAAACTCGAATGAAAACTTTTTGTATTCGATTTTTGAATTTCGTTAAATGGATATAGCGTTGTACAAGTCTTAGTTTAGTTTTGAGAGTATTTTTAAGAGTGAATAGGCACTAGGCAAGCGCTTTTTCAATGTAGCCTGCATATATTTGCGTATCTAGGATTATTTATTTCCTAGGGGGGCCCGGCCCCCGATATCGAGTCTATTATTAGGATCATGATAGATCATCCCCCCTCCCCTTTATACGGCTATGGCTGCATCTTTGTATACCATCAGGTATTACAGCCAAGCATCAGCCTTATAGTAAAAAAATGATTTTTATTCGATACAAATTTCAAGTACTTCAAATAATTTGTACTCATCATCATCGAAGGTAGCGTAGAGATAAAAACTAGACCACCTCTTTTCGCTGTAACCAAAACAAAACTGTCAATGACTAGTATAAAACTGACTAAGAGTTTAATACGTATAATCGTTAATAAGAGCGAATACGCACACAAAATGAAGAAAATGTCAGGGGCCTGCTCAAAGTCTAGGGTCTAGGGTAGGCAAAAATAGTACAAAATGAAGTATAGATTCGTAATGATAGGCAGTATGTAGTAAGGATGTAGGATAGGCAGTGCATCTATTAGAAAGAGTAAACAGCTGAACCGGTATCCACGGAACCGGCAGATTTAATAATCGCGGCATCTCGTCAATTATTACAAATCACGTTAACAATCGAGCACGTGGGGCAAGTAAACACAACATAAACAAATGAATGAATTCGCCGTAACGCATCCAACGTCATAAGCGAAGACACGCATAATAATCGCTTATGCAAACGAGCCTTATTATGTAAAACATTATGAATCGTGCCGACATGTTTTGACATAAACATTTACGACCAATTATGAGCCTATTGTGTGACTCAATGAACTTGAAAGACATTACAATAATATAGGGCATCGACACCGGCTCGTGAATGGACATAAAGAAACACCTGTTTAGAAAAAATACGATGCTAAGCCGTTGTCAGGTGTACCGAATTGAATACGGACGATCATATTTTTATTACGTTTGTATTGAGTTACCGAGTTGAGATTGTTTGTTTCCGTTTTTTTTTCTGTCGAATTATCGCGTGGCAATTGTGGGGTTTTACGGGTATATTCGTGGCGCCACAACTTTTTGTTTGTTATTAACTTCTTTCTTTAGTCCTTCTAATAATAGTAATAACTTAATAGCTATCAAAATGTCGACCTACATCTTCATTTTGTACTTTTGCAAGAATAGATCTAAAGGTAGATCTAAATCATGTAGGTGCTACAAAAAAGGAGGATTGTATCATGTATGCGAGACATTTCGAGAAACATTAGAAATGGCTTTAATGTAACTAATTATTTTAATACATTTGCAAGGATTTAAATCATTAAGAAGAAGAAGAATTGGATAGAAAGAAGGTGGATTGTAAAGATATGAATTATGTAGATGCTACAGAAAAAGGTGGGACTTTTGTAACGAGTAAAGACGGAGTTATGCGAATTGCAACAAAGTAACGACGAATGTCGATCAAGCAAACGCACAGAAACAAGCGCACCCATTATCTCGAGTCGTGAATGAAACGGAACGTAAATTGAAATGTATCGCGTGCTATAATCCGCGCATTAATCTCACTCAAATGCCGATCGTTGCGTAACATTGAACGCAAACTCAAGTTCATTGATCCACTTAATGTCCGCTAAATGTGTCGTTGTCGAATGTCAAAACAATGTTACATAATTAACGCGTTTACATACCATCTGTGCACGTGGCGGTACTTCCGACCGCACGGAGGCGCCATCATCGACTACGTCACCATGTTTATTTATGAGCTTATGATTATAAAATGACGTTTTAGCCCATTCCGATATCGTTGACCGGTTGCCGTATAATAATAACATTCATTCATAAGTGATTTATAGTAACTACCTACGAAATAGATTTGTAGTGGCATTAATAAAGCCATTATCGCATAATTATACCTATACAACATTTTACGTTTACACTACTTGTAGTCGTGTCTGTAGTAAAATGCGAGTCAACCTTGTTTTGTTTACATGTTACGCATCTAATTTACGTTTGAATTATTTACATTTTTTGTTGCATTTAATTGATTTGTAACACTTAGTATGCTGACATTCCTTGATTTGATCTATACTTCAGTTAGTTACAACTTATCTGTGATGCTGCGTATGCGTTGCCTTATAACTATTCTAATGTCCTAAGTTCGATTTCCGACTAATAAAAACATTTTTAAATGATTAAACTTAGGTCTGGTGTAGGCTGTACTACATATTACGGCCTACTATGGCTTAGGTCGTGGCTAGTTACAACTTTATCGGCCTCCAAAGTATTACTGACTTAACATTTCACGTAAACTCACCAAGTCAATGAAATCAATCTGGAACAAAACCTAAAATGTAAGGTAACCTAATCTAATTTTTGTGTGTAAGATATTCCTGCAATCTTATAGGTACCGTTACTGTATCTTTTTTAACTTATTAATAAAAAAGAAAACGTCTTAGCTTAGCCTAGCTAGTTCGTAAATATCAGAAGCAAGTCTCACTTTCAGTACAGACGCCGGTACACTACAGTGCATTGTTTCAAAGGGAAACTGGTTGTAAATAACAGCCGTCAAACAAACGGACAGAATGGCAACTTTTAAGATTTATTATAGTTGTTAAACTTTCACCCCGCGCCTGAACTTGACCGTCAAAACGAGAAAAATGCCCATAAAACATCAGTCTTGTGCGATGATGTGAATTTACATAAATTATTGGCGGCGGCGCGTCTGGGGCGGCCGTGTTTACTCGATGCACTGTTTACATAGGCGTACCGAACCTGAGTTCAACGACTCGTATATGGTTTTAATGCTTTACGGCCGCGAAATTGGGTCGCCTTATTCCGGACAAAATAAACGGAATACTTGCGGAATGCGAATGTCAGGTGCGAATTCGACGAACTCGGGGTCCTTTGTACCGTCGCGCTGCACATACGTGTTATCTAGTCGAATAACTTACTATTAACTACAAGTTTGAGGAGACGGAGGGGTGAAGGGAGCACGTCTTCACTCATTGACGGTTGAAGCGGGCCGCGACACTTTCACTGCGCCGTTATTGCACTACGCGCCTACTGCAACGCTCCCCCTCGGCCCCGGCCTCCCCGATGCATTCACCCCTACCGCCCAGTCCCTGTAGGGCTACCCGAATAAGGGTGCCATTCAATCCAAGAATAGCATCTATCTTTGAATAACTTTTGTACTAAAGCTAGTTAAGATCTTATTGTGCCAACATCGTAGATCTGGGAAATATTTTTTAACAGTTTTCTCTGTAACGTAAATATCAGCTGTCGGAATGCAACGAGTGGGCGCCGTTGACAACTAACGGATTAGAGCGCTTTAAAAAAGTAACATTGTTAGAGATTTCTCGTGAAAGGGTCGCCGACCTCTGCGGTGCGACCACGCAAGGAGACAATGCTCGGTATGCTAATAGTAAAATGATTGCATCAGAGCGATCAGTCTATCAACGCGGTATCTCGAGTCTAGACCGGCGAGCGGCGACAGCGAGGGCGAAGTGGGACAATGTCATTGCTGAGGGCTCGCCATTATTTGCGTAGCCGTGTGTCAAGTAACGCGTCCCCGAGTGACAAGTGCTCGCGGCTCGTGACGGAAGTTTGTAAACACGGCCGGCCTTGCTCCCGCAGTTAGTCACGCACGAAACGCCCCGATACCGCATCTCTCAATGAGCTCACTATCTCCGCACTATCGGTGTATCGATCAATAATGCAAATCGATACGGAACGATTCATTAAACGCGTTGCGTAATAATCTAACTGTAATTGGAGCTGAAAATAATACCGGCGGCGGCGATTGGACGGGGGCGTGTGAAGGAACGCAGCGGACGGGTCTATCGGTGATTGATGGCCGATAGATAGGTCGACATTGAACCCGCTGCACGGCTATACGCGGACTTCCGGTGTGACGTCGCGGCCGTGACGTGGCGTGACGTAGCATCACGTACGCGATCTTTTTGTTTACACTATAAAGTATATTTATTTACATTGTTATGAGCGGGGTCGTCGTCTTATCTTTTATTGCTTTCGGCTTTTCACGCGCGCTACCTTTCCGTTCTGTTTCCGATCACTGTTTTGTTTTACTACGACCGTTTGTTTTATCGTTTGTTTATGTAATAACACTTAAGATTGTTTGCTTTTCAACGCATTAACTGTTTTGAGTGGCATTACTTTATTAAGTGTAACTAGTTAGCATAATTGTTTATTGTTATGAATGGTCGTTTGCTAATTTTGTTTTGTCTGAAATGGATCCATGTGTTTATAGCGATTATACTTAAAGTTATTCCTAGAATCTTGGTCAGTCTACATATTTTTCAAACTACAATTAAAATGAATTGCCTAATGTTCAGTTAGGTTACTAAATAATATTTTGTATCAATGATTTCAATCATCAATTTTAAAAAAAATCATACGTTACGGACATATTCTCGAATTTTCGATACATTTTTAATGTTTTTATCTTTGCTGCAAGTTAATAAAAAAAACAACCCCCAAATTTCCCTTTTCGGGGATGATATAGCTTTCCAATGGTGAAAGAAATAATTAAATCGATCGATTAGTTATAGAGTTAAATCAAAACAAACAAAAAGTCAAATCTTTATACTCGTAATAGTTTAGATAGAAACATACTTTCGTCGCTTGAAACTCTTCTCAAAGTCGGTTAAAAAGAAGCCGCCTTTGACCTGTTATAGGATTGTTGTTAGTCGTCCGCCTAGAAGGCTCCTGGGACTAATCTTCTAAGTGCGCAGCCTTCAGCGGGGGGCTCAACCCCCCGAGCGGTGGGGGGGTTCATTAAAAATTCATTCTTATTTCGGAGCGCCGTAATCAGCCGCAAAGGGGGAGACGCACGCTTCGGCTTCCCTCATTATTTAGTATCGCATCCATTAGTATTGTTAATGTGTAATGCCTCAATGAAAATAATGTATTATGTAGGTGAGTGGGTAGGTGGGAAAGTTTTTTTTTTTCATCTCTTATCAGTGGCAATCTATATATGCACAAATCTACTGCCTACCTTATTATTTGAGCTAAATTTTTATTAAATTGCTCATTATTTCTATGTGAATATTGAATGGTATATGGTTTTAAAATTAGTATTAGATTTTTTACACTGAACATTACAAATTAATTTATAAACACTAGCAGAACCTATAAGGATAGGAATAAGATATAACCATAGGAATAAGGGGAAAAATTTAGCCTGGATATAGCCATAGTGATAGATTTTTTCAAATCATTTTAGTAGTTTCAGAGCTCAATGCAAACGAATAAACAATCAAATCTTTCCTCTATACAATATTAGTATAGATTATGTATGTATGTATTCTATAACTAAAATCACTCAATATAAATTCTATTACAAATAATATATTTTTTAATTTTTTCTTTTTTCATTAATAAGTACCTAGTTGTAATGTTTTTTTTTTTATTGACTAAGCTCGCGCTTGACCACGATCTCACCTGATAGTAAAGTCACCAAAGATTTATATCTATCAAGTAAGTATCTAATGTTCTCGTTTGTAGATGTAATTTTTTTTTTACATATTATGTTCATAGTACCTTCATACCTCTTAACAGTAGATTGTTATGCATTTCCCAGCCACCTAACGTCGGTGATGATGAAAAGGAATCTGCTTTAAATACATTTTTCATAATTGGATAATTACGATAATGTAGTGCTCGAATGTGTGGGTTCGACACATTTCTATGATGGGGAGACTACCTCCTCTCTACCCATTCTACCAAACATCGTACCATTTGTTCTAGATCGAAGCAAACTCGACTTGGTTTTAATTATTTTGTTGTTGTTAGATTGTGTTCAAACAATAACTAACAATATTTCAACCCGTTAATTAGAATAGTAGGTTCTTAAATACTCCTGTTAAATGAGAGAAAAAGCCTAATACTTAGAATGTAAAAAATGAAACAGGATTGTGACGTATGAAAGCTTTATTAGGTATATGTATTTACATACTATATGCGACCTATAATGAGACTGAGATGAATTATATTACTATAGAGCAGGCCTAAATTTCCTATAATTGTGTCTTTTTGTTAACTTAATCGGACAGCGCAATCTTAATATTCGTATTTACTTATTCCATACTAGAAATCATTTAGATTAAAATAATTTACTTGAAAAGATAAAGAAGAAACTTGTCTGCAAAACAAAACTTGTTGACTATCGAGAAAGATCTCGATTACAATAAGAATTTACGATTACAAATCGAGTTTTATATCGCGATCGTGGTAGGGGTTGAGGGTGGCATCGGCGTCAGTTCGCCCCCGCACGCCATCCCGTCTCTCCCCTTCTAATCTTTTTTAGTCCTCCCACCGAGCCCGTGACGTCACTGCTCGCAGGTTTTGCAATGAAAAAATGATTAAGCATTTTTTGTAGCGAAAGGTTGTTTATACGTTTCGCAGTAAATTGACAAAGGTTAAGGTACTGACTGACTTACTGAAGAACTTATTCAGTTATAACACTATTTTGTTACGTAATAGATGACTTTTTAAGTGCAAGTAGATACTGTTGGGCCTTTTTTCTCCCATTAATGTCTTCATAGCAGACCCATGTAACACCATCGTAAAGCTTCATTGGGTTTGGGGTGATAATGCTTAACGCTATAATGATCACTTTAAAAAAAAAAAGAATATTTGCCATTTTTTTTAAATGACCAATATTACCATTCCCCTCCAACTAGTCAAAAAACACTATCAGGAGTGGGTACGCCAATATATCAACAAGGCGGGCATCGAACCCCTCTGTGATAAGTCCGATCGCTTTACTTGAGTTAATGAGGCTAAGGAAATTTGTGGGAAAAGATTAATTTTACAGGAGTAATTCGTTAATACTGTTATAACTAACGGGTAGGGAACAGGTAGACTCCACGTGGTGTGATAAGCTATCAGTGCACGCATCAGATCAGCTGATCGGTTTCCTTTTCATCTCGCACATCGCGTAATTAATTGAACGCCGCGGGCGGCGCGCGGCTGGCCGATCGACTTTCATACTTAACTACACCACCGTCGTAGGCGAAGAGACCGCGCTACATTCTAGCATAGCAACGTTGCTGTGACCCTAAAGGGTATGGTTGATGGTGAAATTATAGACACACTAGCTGACGCCGCGCGGTTTCACCCGCGTGGTTCCCGTTTCCGTAGGAATACTTGGATAAAATATAGCCTATAAGCTTCCTCGATAAATGGGTTACGTAACAATGAACAAATTTTTCAAATTGGACCAGTAGTTCTTGAGATTAGCGCGTTTAAACAAACAAACAAAAAATCAAACTCTTCAGCTTTATAATATTAGTAAAGATAACAGTGCACCCTTCGCAAAGACCGACAACATCAAACGTGCGGCAAAGACAGTCGCTGGATGCAGCCACTACGGTTCGTGGTATTTTGAAATTCATTAGTAGTAGTCTAAAATGTCTAAAATGAATCTCTAAATTCCCCAATATTTGTTATCTTTTAGGCTAGCATAAAGTACAATTTTTTTTATACACATCACCAAATTATCTTTTCTAGATACGTTTAAAGGTAGATTTGTACAATTCTACATATATTTTAGACCATTTATCATACAATAAATTTATTAGTAGGATCAGCTAGGCTATTCTGTAACGATATTTTTATATTCTCTCTCTTTTTAACACGATACTATAGAATGAGAAAAATAGCGGTGAATTCGAAATTCGCACTTGCGTATTATACAAAACATCGTTTGATAATAGCCAAATTGAAACTTCAGCATGTATTTCTTTCATAGGAAAAGCTGTACCCGGCTCTTGTACTACAACCATCAAGTGCATCAAAGCCATTAACCTTCATTCCGAACAGTGAATGAATCTACGTCCCATCTTTAGTTTAATCTACACCCGCCAGTGGATAGACGTCGTTCGTTCATTTCGCTTTTCCTTATCATTTTTTTTGCAATGCGATGACATTCATCCAGTTCGTCTGATTATGTCACGGACAAAGGTGAATGAGTGTTGACATTTATAAATGGTTGACAATATCCTACTACTCTTATATCTACTAATACGACTAATATCTTAAATGCAAATGTAAGTTTGTTTGTTAGTTTTAAAACGCTTCACCGATTTTGAAAGTTCTTGCACCAATGGAAAGCTACATTGTCAGCGAGTAACATAGTCAACATTTTTTTTTAATATTATTCTTATATTACCACGTGAACAGGAATTACGTGGGTGAAACCTTGGATCATCTGCAAATAATTGAACAATTATACATATACTTCGTCTGCCCAGGTTCCTATGGGTCAAATATCTCATGAAAATATTTCTTAGTCCATGCATAGAAAGTTGCTAATAAGTATTTCACCACGCCATCTAGGAGATCACGTTAGCATATTTGTGACCCCAACCTGGTTTCACATCACGAGAATTTCTTCAAAAAAATACCCTACATTTCATAGTCGGATCTAAGACTTTGAGTCCAAAACCTAAGACCTCATAATCGATAGAAGAACTTGTATCTACATCCCTTTTGAAGTATGTACGGAACCCTAAAAAAACCCTTATTCATGTACTGACATATATGTTTACGCGTCACCACGTCATCAAGTAGGCCTATCGCGAAACCGGGCATTGATAAAAATAAACTCGTTGTCAAAACAGGATTAAAAGGGATTAACAGGTGTGTTATTTGTACCGGATGGATATTGACTTTGAAAGAGCGTAAGGAGCGCCCGCATTTTATAACTAGTCCCTATAGAAGCTTATTAGGAGACTGGGATTGTCTATCTGCAAAGTTTAACTTCCATTTAGCTCAGTGACACCACTGGTTTTCAGCTAGGCATAGCTAACTATGTATATATGCTATACGTAAAACTGTACAATATGTAAAATTCCTCCTCCAATACAGTGATGAGATTTAGGGTAGGCAGTGCGTTTTTGTGTCTACTAGTGCACATCACTGATTTAGCTAGTGATATAATATAGGCCTGAAAAATGACAGTTTATAGTCTAGTATATTTTTTGCTGTTTTGTCTCGAATATCTAGTAAATCTGTATTGGATTTGTTCCGAGAAACGCGAAATCATTTCATTCCCTCATGGTCGCTAAGACACGGTACTCCGAAATTATCAGAGAGAAGCAGAATCGACGTCGAAACATCCGAGGCAAATCTCACAAAGATCCCAAATGTCCTCCCGAAGGTGCCGTGGCTTTTCGAGTAAAAGTTACAAGTTCGTCGATTACGGGTAGTATTACCATCTTACTGTGGAGGGTAGGTATCGTATATATATAGTGTTAGTATAAATAAGAGGGTATTTAATGACTTGAGCTCAGTTGTTTGTTAGGCAGCGTGGACACCGTCAGGCTGCCAGTCGCGTTAGTAATTTTGTGCAATAATATTTTATGTTGTAACTGTAATTATTAATCATAAATTATCTAGTGTGGGCATGGAGAACATGTCGGGCAGGGAAAGTGTGAATGTGTTGATGCATTCTGAAAGGATCCCTTAAACATACTCCCTAGGTCACAAGTCCTGGGACTCTCGAGGTATTTCCTCTACCACAAAATAATGGTACAATCTCTGTCACTGCTACCCTTCACGTCACATAAATCCCAGTGAAAAAAAATGGTCACCTCAGAAGCAATTCGATCGTGCCAATATTTTTTAATATTGTTTTCATAGTTTTTGTTCGTAGTACGCACAATAGAACAATAGCTATGCAGCTTATTGTGTTAATATGGTTAAACATCGGTGTAACGAACTACTGATGACAGCGGAGTGCTGTAAAAAGTCTCTAATGAACCCTTTTATGGAAGTCTTTGATGTCTTTTTCATTATATGGGAAAATAGGTGAGCGCTTAGATGTTTGTCTATGGTCAAGTGCCACTTTTTTACGTAGATAGATAATAAAAGTGTTTTCCTGTTAGGTAAGAGGCGGTGTTATATCAGATAGAACATGTTTTTGAATTTATACACAGCAGTTATTTACCCACGCTAAAACTATTTTCATTTTAAAATTACTAAAACTTATGCTATGAGTAAGCAGGGGACTGATTCGAGGACCGTCAGTTTTCAGCCCGTCAGAACTGCTAAACTATTGATGTTTCTGTGCTCCGTACCTAAAGAACACGCCAAATAACATAATACTTTAATTGGAATAGTATTTAATAGCAAGTTTAGAGGTACTTTCCCAAAATGAAATCATTCTCATTTTTAAATGAAGTCCTGTATTGTATGAAAATATCTTTAGATATTATTTCTAAATGCTTACATTGTATGAAAATTGCCTTAAAACAGCCAAGAAAATAAATAAGAAGACAAACTTGCTCAAATCTGACTGTCGGGCAACCGATAATTTCCAAAAAAACAGCTGATTTTCACTGCGGATAAATTTCTCATTCTAAAGAAAAATCGCGCAAAAGACGGTTAAACAACCACGAAAATAGTTGTTAAGCACCTGTACAAGACGAACTGGCTCAAAGTATTCTCGAGGCAAGCGAAAAATTTCTAAAAAGCAGCTTTTATCACAGCCCAATCTCATACCAAAGTAAAGTCCACAACCTACATTGTATGAAAATCGCTTCGACATTGCGTATAAATCGCTTTAAGCACGCTTAAGCGGCAAACAAACAAACATTAGTTTTATATATTAGTCGGGTACCTGTTAAGACAAACTTGCTCAAAGCATTTTTCTGTTGGGCAAGCGTACGTGTCGAGAGGCCGCGCTGTCGGGCGTATTTCTCATGCAGTGGCGCAACGCGGCTGAGGCAACGGAGAGCGGCGCCCGCGCAGCTGTCACGTCGCCCTCCAATAGTGATGGACTTTATACCGCTATGTCGATGCATTGGAATCGATTAAAACACGAGTCGAATCACTTCTATTTCATTCAATAACACCAATTAGATATTACAATTTCGATGAATTGGAATCGGTTAAAACACGAGTCAAATTACAAAACAATACGATTCACATTATGGATTTTATACCACAATGTTTACGCTCAAATCAATTTCATAGAGATTACAAATCAATATTTGCTGCGACACCGTATGACTAAAACTTTTTTTTTCATACTCGTACTTTTCTTTTATTTTATTTTACTAAGCAGTAATATGTGCATGTAGTAGGTATATTATTTACGAAGTTTAAAGCATAAATCATCTCTGTGCACTGCTGTCACTTCTGCACCCCATTTGTGACAAAAGACAAAGAATGTATGTCGAATTGAGGTCGAAAGGTGACCTTACAAGTTGAGTCCAAAGTATAGGCTCAAGTATAAAAATACTGTCTAGAGTCGAAAGGTAGCCGTACAAGTCGAGTCCAAAGTCAGTCGCGGCTCATCACTTCGCTCGCACGCATGCGGTGCGCGTGTGTGTGTGACGTCAACGCGCCACTTTCACCGCACTTTCGTCGCTGGCGCGCTAAAAAACGGAGCGCGATTAGACGTTGCCATTAGTACATGCGATGCGACTTGCGTTCTGTCGCGCGAAACGGTGCGGAATAGTTTTCTAAAGCACTGTTTTGCTTGCAGTCACGAAAGTTGGAACTGCGCAAGCGCAAGGGAGCAGCTCAGTAACCTGCATGCGTCTCTTGCGCTGCTTCTAAAACATATTTTCTGATTGTATGTTTGATTTAGGCTCCTTAATAGGTCCACATCAGCGTGACTGGAGGGTAATTGCGCAATCCCGAAAGCGTTGCTGAATCTGAGAGCTAAGGCTTAAAGGGACGTTCAGTCCAATCGGGTGTGTGGACTGGACATCAGTCTTGACGCTCCCAAGTAATGAGATTTTTTTTAATACAATTTTACAAGTAACTAAGCGCATATTTTCTCCCATTCTCCCATTCAACTCTTTAAGTCAAATTCGCGCTTTTAGTAAAAATCTAAATATTCGTTACTTAGGTACTGACTAAGCAAACTTAATAGTTGATTTTATTGACATCAGAGTGAAAATGTGAGAGTGATTCAGAATTTTGAAGTTGTCAGTCACCTACCGCAATTGATCTAAAAACAGGTTAATTATTCCTATTATTATCTCTCGTGTACCAAACGGAACATAAAGCGATGGGAATGCCGAGACCACGAGCCTGCTAATTCTGTGTACAAATATGTACGCACCGTCAACTACAGGTTTCGTTCACCGACACCTGTCTGCCTACCGTACAAACACAGCATTCTATCAACGCAACTAATTTTAAATCGCCTACGATCGTAAAGGTCCGCGCATCGCGCAAACAAGTAAAATCCATTTGCTATCGCGCCTGTCTAATTAAGCTCTGTCATAGACTCTTCGAAGGCTCTATTACTGGCTCCAAACTTAGAGCGGACTGTAGCACGTTTTGGTAGCGAATTTTGGATAGGGAATAATGGGTTTTATGTTCGGGGTGATAAGGTCGATATTGAGGGTGGAGTTTAATTTCGCTCAGTGTGACAATTACGGCGATGCGGCCCGCCCTCGCGCCGCAATCGATAGGCCTAGCGCGGGGCGGGGTAGGGTCGCGGGTGGTGGTCATTACTTATGCAAAGCAGCGGCAACGGCACTCGCGACCACACGTCCGCACCGCTCCGCACTAGCATTGATTTGGGCTGCTGATGCACACCATCAATTATTGACCTTGCGCTTATTGATTAATTGCGCCAGTGAGATGTTATCAACCCTAGAATCCCATGGACAAGTTGCATGTTACTGTCCTAGCTCATAATTTTAACGGACCACTAACGTGGGCACTGCAGACCCGGACCTCCTCACGGGATTATATTTTTAAAAAATTTGCTTTGCATTGATACTTGAAATACAAAACAGTTTCTATCAGAATCTGCCTACATCCTTTTTACATCTTGCATCACAAACATAACCCCAAATTATCAACTAGCTCAAACCTGGTTCAATGTCTTACCACTGTGTCAGAGGGTATATGGAACATAATATAACCTCTGCATTCGAATGGTGCAGTGGATTTTCTACGGACGATACGATTTCTAATTCTATCCCATTTTTGGGAAGTAAAAATGGGTACTAAGTCTTTTGAGGACTGACGATGCTGTAAGAAATCGCAAATGTAAAATGACAAATCTGTCTAGTTGCACTTTCAACCTGGATATGACTTTATTAGTATTTCTCTGTTGAAAAATAATAGGTTCTCTGTTGAAAATTAACAATTTTCAAAATCTCCAAGAGTGGTTTTAAACCCGGGTCATTCTTACCACCAGAGGACTGAATCAGAGGGGCACTGCGTATTCCTATCTCCGCACCAATATAACAGGGGACGCTACAAAGGGACTGACGCTGGGCCCCCTAATCTGCGAGTTAGCAATGGGTTAAGGGAGCTCATTTCTAAACTCGGGGCTTGGTCTTTGTGCTCTCCCTCGGCGCGGGCCCCTTGCAGTGGGAACCTTTCCAACATTTATACCCCTTATTGCTTATTTCGCCTAACGGTCTAACGAAAAAAGTTTGTTCCTTTAACTTTCTTACCGATACTTTTACTCGTACTAAATTAGTTTCAAGTTGTAAAAGGATAGAGCATTTTTTAATATCAGAAATCAGTCCAAATGGAGGACTGACTTTTGTGTTTAGTCTCAACTATTCAGGCGGTGGACTGATATAAGAAAAAACTTAGTTTATTTTTTGTGTACTATTGTTGTACTTACTCATACTAAAAGCCGTTCCATTTTACTTAGATATTCGAAGGTGAAAATGGTAGTCCATTCATTATAATTTCCAATATTACTTTCTTCATAATAAATTTAATACATTTTTCGCCTTTTTGGCTAGCTTTTTCTTGGAACTTTTCTCCCCCAACTAAAAAGTACGTCAATAGTTTAATTTGGTTTTTAAACATGGCGCTATTCTGCTTGTCTAAAAGTAAAAGTATTTAAAATAAGAACCTCTCAGCATATATTGATTATCAGTAGAAAAGAGCGCACCAGAAAAATTCCCTGAAAAAGAAAATGGCTTGCAAGTTCAGCTTATAATCAAATTCTCGCACGAAAGACAATTCGCTGGCTTTAGAGCGTGCGACGTCATTCCCGCTAAGCTCGTGAAAAACTGTCTCGCACTAAGCAGTAGGGGCGCTGTAAGTTTGCGCGGGAAAATTCATTCCCGCGCTTTGTAACGAGTTTTCTCGAGCGGGGAGGGGGGTGGATATATAAGGACGTTGCCGCCCTCCGGCGCTCACTACCTAATGTAATTGGGAACGGAGAGCAGCTCAGTCTCATGTAGGCTTTACTTCGTGGGCGCACGTTTGAGATTACGAATTCATTGTCATTACACTTTCATGTCGAGTATGCGATATGTTACGAATATGTCGCAGTTACATTGATTTATGGCTGCTGTTACTTTAATAGCTGAGCAGTTAAGAAGCTGGACTTATATTAGAAGGGTTTTCAGTTCGACTCCCGATTTTTGAAATATCTATTTCTAGCATGACTTTTTCCGTAGTTAGAGAGAAAGAAAATTACTTACTCCACCTTGTCTCGAAGAGATCAGATATATGCTTTACGTGCACTCCGAGGCACGGGATATAGGTATTCCGCTACTACTAAAAATTTATTAAAAAAAATGCAATTTCTTTTTTGTGACGAACCCTGAACCTTGCAGCCGATTATCATGCACAAGACCTGCTTCGTTGGTCAGATTAGTTAATTTTCTTAGAAGCTGTAGTAACTTTATAGTTAGGTTGCTTCGGTGTAGGGGTAGTAGGTTCAAATTCGATGAAATTATTATTTTTATGAAAAAAGAAATACATTTTCATTTTAATTGTACTATTTATTAAAGGCTTTCAATGCCCTGTTTAAAGGGCGGACTGAAATAGAAAGGTCGTGGGTTGAATCTCTTCGAAACGCCTCTGCCTTCTTCTTAAGTAGGTAGATAGCTATTAGATATTTTAAGTAACTGAAATAAATACTTTAGCTATTTTTTTATTACTTGTACAAAACAAGTATTTAGTCTTGGCTTAGTTACGAATACGTTTAGTGTTTTTTTTTTATTCTTTACAAGTTAGGGTGTACCCTTGACTACAATCTCCCCTGATGGTAAGTGATGATGCAATCTAAGATGGAAGCGGGCTAACTTGTTAGGAGGAGGATGAAAATCCACACCCCTTTCGGTTTTTACACGACATCGTACCGGAAAGCTAAATCACTTGGAGATACGTCATTGCCGGTAGGGTGGTAACTAGCCACGGCCGAAGATTCCCACCAGCCAGACCTGGACCAATTAGGAAAACCTCAATCGGCCTGGACCAATTAGGAAAACCTCAATACACTACGCCACGCAGGCTGTCAAAAAGAGGTTTTGCGTAAGAATAAAAAATATTGAAACATAAAGCAAAGCGCAAACTCGGAATGTTGCAAGCGATATCGCTCTTATCACCTCTTATCACCTTCAAGGTGACGGTCCGATGTAACCGACGATTGCCGTATCACCATACATTCATTACACAAGTACCTACTTCTATATAATATTCATTCATCATCATCAGTGCGTGCGATCACTGTTGAGCACGAGTCTCCTCTTAGAATGAGAGGGGTTAGACCTTGGTCCACCACGCTGGCCCAATGCGGATTAGCAAACTTCATACACGTAGATGCCTATTCATCTATTCATAATTTAGAGCCGTGATAGCCCAGTGGATATGACTTCTGCCTCCGATTCCGGAGGGTGTGGTTTCGAATCCGGTCCGGGGCATGCTCTTCCAACTTTTCAGTTGTGTGCATTTTAAGAAATTAAATATCACGTCTCTCAGATGGTGAAGGGAAAACATCATGAGGAAACTGCATACCAGAGATTCTTCTTAATTCTCTACGTGTGTGAAGTCTGCCAATCCGCATTGGCCTTACCCCTAACAGATATTCTGTTCTAAGACAGGTCAATAGTAGGATTTTTTAAGAAATCAATAATGATAAGGATGAGGACCTAATAAAGCACCAATAATACAATCATTAAAGAAAAGGTTATTTCGGTAAAGCAATCCAATAAAAAGCACAAACATACTTGTAACAAGCAACATATCAGTCTTATGATAATGACATTGATTATTATTATTAATATTAACTAGCGGACGCCAGCGACTTCACCTGCATGAAAATCAGTTTTTCGCATTAACCATTGAATTTTCCGGAATACAACTTACTAGTAGCCTATATGTTGATCGACAACCTCCCCTGTCTTCCAGTGAAAGTCCGATTAAAATCGGTCCAGTCCGTCCAAAGATTAGCCCGTACAAACAGACAAAGTTAAAAAAATGTTACTTATGTCGTGTAAATAAATAACCTGAGATTCTTTCTGTAATATTATAAAAATTACAGACAGACACTTAAATTTTATTTGTATTGATTAAAGTTGAAAGTATCCGAGATAAGTTTTCGCGAATGGCGGGAAACGCGGCAATTATGTAGATACGTATAGGTGGTATCGAAGGCCACGTGCTCGGTTGACGTTAACAAAGTTTCCCGATGCGGAGAAAACTTTGTGACATGTGAGTGGTAGACACTTACAATATGTGCCCCCCGCCGCCCCGCTGCCCCGGCCCCCCGCTGCCCCGCTACCCCGCTCGCCCTCGCCGCATCCGCCGTCGTGACTCAGCGGCGCCCTCGCGACGTCGCACCGTCTGCCCCCATACAAAATTTATACCCACCCTCTTGCAAAGAATATTAGAATACCCCCTTTCTAAACTCAACTCTATGCCTCGGTAATACGATCCATTTTCCAATGGCGGTCGCCTCAAAGACAAAGGAGCTCTGGCAATTTTGCCGAAAACAAACCCTAACTCCAGAGGGATATAGTTTGTAATTTATGAGACGAGGTGACTCACGTGCTGCGAATCGCCACGTTGACATCGCAGAGTTCGGACGCCAGTTGGGTTGTCAAATAAAACTCTTTTTCCTTTCCATTTTCCCTTTACAATAAACGAACTGAACGATACTTATAAATACGATTTTTATAATACAGCATACCATACTAAATAGTTCAGTAAATAGTACGTATAGAAAA
Source organism: Bicyclus anynana (assembly GCF_947172395.1). NCBI lineage: Eukaryota > Metazoa > Arthropoda > Insecta > Lepidoptera > Nymphalidae > Bicyclus > Bicyclus anynana. The sequence goes on along the minus strand of NC_069103.1, from coordinate 4,812,561 downwards.
TGTAACTTGACTACTGACTAGACTTAGACGTGTTCGGTAAAGTTTCCTCTAACTGATACGAGAATACGGAACACAGTAAGTGTCTGCATTCAATTTCATTAACGTTCCGCATCTATAAAGCATCGTCAGCAACGTTGGCCGACTTTGAATTTTCTCCTTTATTTCTCGCTGGCACGATGTTTCGCGTCTCGAGAGCGTGTGCTCTCTCATCTCCTTAATTCGTCCTTCGCCGCAGCCCCCGGCCCCCTGCCGCCGCCCGGGGTGGGTGCTCACTCTCTTGTTAAGCGAGGCCCCCCTTATTTATGCCTGGCGCGCGGTGGTGGGCGGCGGGCGCGCCGGGCCGGGGGCGCTCTATCGACGTCGGTTCGTATCTATGTGCTGGTGAATTAAGAGCGAGTCGGCTTTCATTTTACTTTAAAGCTTCCACGCTCGTGTGCTCGCCTTTCAGACGAGTGCCTCCACCGCCAACCTCGACTCTAACCCCACGCAATACGGTCGCAAACCCCGTCGCAGTTTCATTCGCCTTCCGTGTTTTATAACTTCATAGTGGGCGAGGCGGCGGGTGGGTTTTTGTGAGTAGAGAAGGACTTTTTTGACGTACGTTTTTTATGTTTTATTCGTTTAGGGTTCGCTAAGATAACGATGTCATACTGAGGGCGAAAAGTACGCTACCGTTGCATATGCTTTGCAACTGAAAAATAGTTCAGCTCTTTTAGCGGCGAAATCGAAGCGACTTTTTCGACCGAACCGTGTTTTGATCTTTGGAAACCGCGGCCTAGTATTGTAATGTGAGCGTGTGAAATTAATCTTGAACTAAAGTTTTAACTACGCAACTTACTTGTAAGTAGGCGAAGGGAAAACTATTTTCTAAAGTTTCGCGAGCGGGTGGAGTGGGCGGCTAAGTGTACGCACAACGTCTTCAGAGAAAGTGAAATTTAGCACAAGTTCGGAGAAATACAACTCTACGTCGCCCCCTCCCCCCAGTCATCTCCTGGGGTGGTTGGCGCAAACCCGGCTTATAACAATTAAGTTTATTTGCTCGCGCGTTTTCCACTTTGCCTCAGTAAAGTAAAGCAACATGATTTTCTTGCGAGCGAGTCTTGTAATATTCATACTGCGATACACTTTATCAACAGTTTAGGGAACTTGGAGATACGAGTACCCTCGGTTTGCGATTTTTTCGTTTTCAAGTTGGGTTTAGGTTAGATCGATACATCAACGGGTAGGGTTAGACGTTTAAGGGTATCACACGTGAAAAATCAGAAGTGGCAGTACCCCGTGATGGTTGAACGACCTTTGTTAAGGTGTCGCTTTCGGGCAGGTTATTTAGTGCTTCGGGAGGCGGGCGGGGGGCCGCGCGGGAGGGGGGCCGACACCCGGGTCGCCGGGCAACGCAACTGGGTCACACCGGGCCTGCCACCCACCAATTATGTACACGCTCGTTACCGGACACGCGTTTTTCAATCACATCCATATTTAATTGGGCATCACAGCCGGAAAATATGTACCGCCCTGTTTTACTCGGAACTCTATTTAAATTGCTATGTCACCGTGCACCATCGCAAATAGTCAGTTCCAATCGAATGTTTATATAATCTAATTAAAGTTGCACTCAATTTCAAACTAAGTAGAATCAACTTAATACCGTACGTGTAAGTAGAAACTACAAATTAAAGTTTAAGAAGCGCGTAGCGGGAAAGTTGTGAGTTTCAGTTCGTCTTGTGGAACTTACAAGACACAAACAATCGAATGTTTATATAATCTAATTAAAGTTGCACTCAATTTGACACCAAGCAGAATCTACCTACTGCCGTACATGTAAGTAGAATCTACAAAGTAAAGTTTGAGAAGCGCGTAGCGGGAAAGTAGTGAGTTTCGGTGCGTCTTGCGGAACTCCTTACAAGACGCAAACTGTGCCCTAACTTGTTGCATGGATGCACCGGGTGGGGGCGCGGGAAGGGGCGTCTTCAGTGAATGGGCGCGAGATGTCGTGGCCGGCCGTATGGAGATGCCGCCATTGATAACCGTGACCTCGCCCTTATCACGGACGCCTGCCGATGACTCCCGCATAGATTACCCTTTACAATTCTACATGTATTTGTATGAGTATGAATACACAGGTGAAGGTTGAATATTTGTATCGTCGTCATATTACGTATATATTATTGTGTTCTTTTTGAGATTAGCCTTTAAAATTTTACATGTGCTTACTATTTTCTTTCTATGAATACGCAAGTGAATTATTCGTGTAATAGATAGGCAGATGTTGCGAGTTCAAATGCGTTGGTGTGTTATTTACACTTTAAACACCTAAATCAGTCATCATACCTTTAATACATAATACACACTTTGTCTTGTAATATAGAAAAGGCACAGGAAATCTCATCCCGAGAAAAGAAGTGTTCTCGAGGACTGAAAAAGACAGCAAAGAACATTGACCAATTGAACGGCTAGATAGGTGTATTTAACATATTTCTCGTATGTAAATAGGCCAAATCATGAGAGTAGTATCACAAAACAATTGATAGCGAAGCGAAGTGTTGTGAGTGAGATAAGGGAACTGGGGCAGCCCATGTCAAGTGCAACCTTGACATTGGGGCTTGTCGATCGGAACTCACAAAACCATCTCAAATAATAATAGTGTCGGGGCGATGAATGGACACATTAGCGAGCGGCGCGGGCGACGGGAGAGTCATTACGCGCCCCCATTAATCACTGCAACAATCGGCCGATATCTCGCTATTTACAAACGCGGGAGCACGTGTTCGACGCTCGTACTACGCGGAGTGTATTGACCCATTTAGATAGCTCGACCTTCGCGCGGCCATTGTGAGCGAAAAACATAAAAATAAGTTTTATTGCGGCGTCGTTATGCGTATCGCAGCGAGTGCGGGCCCGTCACGCCCGCGCCGCCGACAGCTGATCGCTACGTGACATTTTTATTTTATTCGCTCTCTTCCGGGGATTCTCCGAGGTACGTGCCGTGTCGGTGACGTCATTATCCCGCGCTGATTTATCGCCTCCGAAGCGCGAAGTGTGGCGAAGTTCATCCTGCGGTCGCCGCGTACGCAGAACGCACTCGCGTCTTGCAATGTCAGTGCTAACCGCTAAGTGCGCCACCTTGAACCAGTGCCGGCACGGTTATAGCTTTCCGCCTAATTAATTTAAACTGCAATAACGGTGGAGCTTTACTGAGTGATAGACCAGTCGCAACTGCTCGCAACATTTGGCGTCGCATTCAATTCGCTTTCGAACTTACGCATATAAAGAACGTTTGGAAATCATTAGTGACTTATAGCTTTTGTACAAGTTTTGAGTGGACTAGTTACAAATTCCTAAATACATGTTTAATAAAGGCAAAGTGTATGCAAAGAGTGTAGTGTTGGTGTAAAAGTTATGTCAAACATACAAACCACTATATTAGATAGGTAAGATTAGCTACCTAAAACAGTAAGGCTTTCAAGACAACCAAAAGAATCCCATGTTAAATATATTTACAGTAAAGGAAAAGTTTGGAGTTATCAATGGTTGATTAAAAGTAGGTGAAATTGTTGTGACAAACAAACAAACCAATATTAGATAGGTAAGATTTTACCTTACATAGCTAAAACACCAAGGCTCTGAAGGCGATAAAAACATCCTTTGTCATGCCATTTGTTTAATACCTTTTACGCAAGAAAGTGCTTTTACGCATATGTTGTGCGTAATGCCAAAGCCTCCGTAATGTCACTGTCTATAAAATGCCACTGCACTTACAGTTTTGTTTGAAACGTTTAGTCAAACGCTTGAGTGTAGTCAGTGTAATGCATTACTATACAATAGCTTGTGCTGGTCTGTCTGTAGCAATAGGTATACTAATACTAAGTGCTGTCTATGGTTTTACTTTACCCTTAGCCACTAACATTATATTCTAGTATAGGCTAGCTCTAGACTCTAAGTAACACAATGTAGGATATATCAATTTAGACTTACTAATAGCAAACATTAGAGCTTTCCATTACTAGTTAAAACCATTAGAGAATCCACCAAATCTTTGTGTAAGACTATCCTATGCTTTGATAGAATCACTCGGCTTCCCTAGAATCATTTCATGGAAGGCATATCCAACATCTCAATCGCATTGATGCAACACAATATTCAATCATACCCTTTTACTCCTACACAGCTGCTATGGTACTAATGGACTGTCCCACGAATAACTCCTCTCTCTAAATTACTAACCTAAATTATCTATTTACTACTTAAGTATACAAAATCGGACCTATAACAAATGTAGGTATTAAAAAATTAAATCACGAGCAGCTAATTCAGGGAGGCTTTCGAATCACATTTAGTTAACAAAGTTGTACCACAAGGCAGTCTGTCTAATTCTGGTCGATGGTCCGTTTTTCTTTCTCATCTACATTAATGACCTCAAAAAAAATATTGATCCTTGAAGTATTATTTACCGATTAGTACTAATACGAACAGCAAACTTACACAATAGTTATATACATTTGCAGATGGTAATGCAAGTATAAATGCATCGAGAGGGAAAATGGTAGTTTTTGCTCGGTTAGATGACGCATGGTTCCCCGAACGCCGGAGCGCCAGTATGGGAGGAATGTCGGCTCGCCACTCATGGCCTTGCTGACTGGTCGGGTGTTTGCTCTTACGTATCATTATATTTATCTCTGAAATGATCAATTTGATTTTATCGAACCATCCATTTGTTCTCACACAATTTCGAAAGTTTTTACAATCATCTTCATCATCCTTTTTTTAACGGCCCAGCACATGGCCAGGCGGCTTTATAGGAGAGGGGATGTGGAGCTTAAACTCACCACTCTGCTCCAATGAGGGTTGATGGACTTAGGGGGCAAATTTTCAATTTTTTAAAGACACACACACATATTAATCTTTATGACCGGGACCGACGACCTAAGGTGCTCTCTGAGCCACCCATCTTTGGCTTCATAGTCCTACACAGGACCTCGTGTTCCAAAGCCACATAGACTAACCACTGGACCAACCAGTATTTTAATTTAAAAAACCCCCGATTGTTTACATTCTAAAACTTGGATACACTGCCATTTTTGTCTGTAAATAAACCTCCATGCACTTGCTCCCAAGTGATTTATCCCTTAGCCCTTCTTATAGAAAAAAAAACTACTCATAAACGCATAGTAGCGCGTCTCGTGCCAGCATCGTAATTCGTAAACAATGCGTTTCGGGATTTCCCTCCCTTTTTATGCGGGAACACATTCCTGAGGGATTCCTTTTGTTTGCTCCCAAACTTGTTCATTTTTTCCTGTCACCTTGGTATTTAACGGATTGCATAACAGCGTTACACACGCTTAACTTGGCCGGTACAAAAAAAACTGTTTTGTCAAGTGTTGTTTTGTTATAGAATAGGGTAACTTTACTTGAAGTGTTTAAGTTTTTAATTTGTGGTTTTACATATCGCTGTGAAGATAGTGATTGTTAAGAACAAAACAAATCAAGTAGATTTCAAAAGATGAAATTCAAGTCAGTTTTATGGATTTTATATTGAAGAACTGGCTTGTCTTTTTGTTCAATATAAAATGTTATTCATGATCTTCAATATTTTACTATGAAACAATTTGTTATAAACTTAAAAAGTGAAATAGGATCACCTATGGATTTATAATGAGCTTTAAATAAATATATTTCTACAGACTTAGAAAATAATATTTGGTTGTCAGTCATTTCTCTAGTGAAAATTATAGGGCTATATACGTTAAAGAATCATATTCTTTATGTTAAGCTATAACATCTAAATTAATCGGCCAAGAAAACAGAAACTGAATGTCATTAGTACAAATATTTGATGCCTCAAGACTTCAGTCATCAAAAACCTTAAAGTTAAAAAATTCCAATAATGCAGTCCTAATAGTATCAAAATGCATGTTCACAAGATAGTGATCGACTAAAAGCAACATAAGTCAACAACAATGCAATAATTAGTAATCCTACAGAATGGTAATGGTTATTCAAAAAATATTCACCTACAAAACGCAAGCCAACTTGAAACTATAGTCTAATACAAAACGGGACAGTGGTATAAAAAGCTCCGAGAAGTCGAAGCTGCGCGGGCGCAGACCGAGAACAGGATGTGAGACTGGTCGGCGCACACAGGCACATTCGTGTACGTACACTAGGGATGCCAACATCAACTTTTCATCAGTTTTTTATTTTTCATATTTAAGCTGTAAAAATTATAGTACACTTAAAGAAAATATACTATTTTATGGAATACGCAAAAAATAGACGAAGATAATTATATTTGTAGTCTTATTTATTATTAAAATCTATATTTATTCACTTCTTGCATTTTTCAAGAGTTTTTTTTCTGAAATAAGAGTGTCACATGGATTTCCATATTTAATTTTAAAATTATTGAAAAACAACAATAAGACTGATAAGTTCGCATACGATATACGCCATTGCTTCAAAAATATAGTATTTTGCGCACTATATATTTCTTCAAAAGTATATAGTATTCGGACCCAATATATAGTACAATACTATTATATTCTCCCTCATTCTAAGAGGAGACTCGAGCTCAGCAGTAAGCCGAATATGGGTCGATAACGACGACTATTATATTATAGAACGGTTGGCAACCCTAACGTACACGCCTGTGCACACACACTAGCGCGCGCGGCCTCGCTCGCCGCCGCTCACGGAAATGTGCGTGCCAGAGACTGCCTTGGCGTTGGCTCATGCCGAAACCCGAATAGGTACAACCTATACTCGTTGAGGAAACTTCAATATGCCTCTGAGGTTCTCTTAGTTTTTCTTTTTTGTCATGGTCGCCCAAAGGACGACTCGACCTGTGTCTTGATGCCGAAAAAAGAATTTGATTATTCATCATATGGCACCTACGATTTAAAGTCAATACAGTCGAACATAGTGCCTTATAGAATATAGATTTTGAAAGTTGGTTAAAAAATTACCTAACCTACTAGGTTACAAAAAAAAAATTATTCAAAATCTTGTAAAAAGGTGCGTAGATTAATAAATATTTCACATATGTAACTTGTAAAGGTGCGTAGATTACTAAATTTTTCATATACGTAAGTGTGGACTTATTTATATCTCTAGATTTATATTATTTTAAAATATCACATTTATTGGATATCATTTTTCATTATCTCTGATAGCAGTTATTCGATTTGATAAAATATATTGTTTTTGATAACGCTAATTTGGCATGCCAATCATATCAAATAATATTTACATATGAATCTATATATATAAATAAAGAAGCAAGTTTTGTAATAACAAAAGTATCTTAACTCATAAACAAAGTTAACAAAGGTTATGGTACAACAAATTAATCAAATAAAATCAATTAATAATCCGATCTAAATCGATACAAATCCATATAATCATTAAAACAATTGTTATGGCTTCTGAGAGCTAAACAATCAATAAATCTTGCCGCGTAAAGAATTTATAACGGTACCTCTTTGGCTACGGTGCTCTAATCTATAATCTCTAGCCACCTGTAAACGAAACGGGCCGATATTCTGATCATCTAGCTAGTAGTGGCATTAAGGGATGGAACTCGTAGTTGTCGTATGAAATCTGTGTTAAAATTCATTAATTTTAACGATAAATAAAAAAAATTAATCAAATAAAATCAACATAATGATGTTTTTTTTCCAGGTTTTTATGTCATAACTTTGATTTTTCTTTTAAATCGACTTAAAAATGTACTAAAAATTAAGATTTCTTTGATTCAGGATCCCATCATCTGATCTTGCTTTGATGAAAATGGGACAGCTTGGAGATACGATTTCAAACAAAAAAGTATTTCCTAAATTTGTCCTTGCATCTTCCAGTAATCAGGGAAAATACATCCAAAACTCTTTTAAAAGTCGCTTAAAAGAGCATTCAAAAATAAAGAAAGTTGAGGAATTAGGCAAAAAAGACATTTTGACGAAAACTGTTTTTTTTTGTGAAAAAAAAATCTTTTTTTTTTTAATATAAAAAAATACGTTAAACTGGTAGTTAGGATTGTCAGATAAATGAGCTTGTAAATTATAACAATGACGTGTCCAAACTATTGTACTAACAAGGAATGTTAATCACAAATTGGTTGTTCTATACAATTCGATATCGCAGATTAACACATCTTCACGCTATCAAAATTTATGAATGGAGCACACAAAAAATACTATCTGGATCATTTGTAGTAAGTTTTTACACATCTTTATTATCATCGTTTATCTTTAAATTATTAAACAGATGGTATAATAAAAGCTTTGTTTGAAGTAGATACGCCTACGTTGGGATGCGATCTTTTTTGTTTAAAAATAACGTGACCGATAATAGATTGTTCTCATGTAGGTGTCAAATCCTCAAATTAATTGCACAGTTTGTTTACCTAACGCTTTCATGTGACGGGGTATCATAATTCAATAATAGTGGAGTAGTTAATAGTCTTATTTGTAGCATTTCATTAATTTCTCACAACGAAACAAAGATAATTAAAATAAATATGGGTGTTTATGCCATATTCCACACATATTTCAATGCTAAACACGAGCTATTCGTATTTTCTGTTATAGCCTAGCTTCATAATGCAGAACTGTACCCCCCACGCTATCAACCCCATTTTATAGTTGACTATAATATAACGCTCGTCGAAGCGTAGGTAGCTGGCTGTAGCGTTAGATAGAAGCGGACGGCCGCTACGCGATGTTATTATGTGCCGTGTCTGTGTGCGTGCACGGGCACGAAACTCAACACACACAGGCACGGCGCCCCGTCCCCCGCGCGCCCCTCGTCCGCGACCCGTTCCACCCCCCGCGCCTCACCGCGCCGCTCCGACCCGCACTCGTTCGACAACCGACATGGCTTAGCGCGTTGTGAGGCAATGCGGTGCCGCCATCTATTCGCTCTTTACAATGCCATAGAAAGTTCGTTCGACTCGCCCCGCCGTCGTCGCCGTCGCCGATCGAACTTTTCCTACCTTCACTGATTACTAACACCGCTACCTTCGACCGGTCCCCAAAAACTAAGTAGGTTCAAACGAAAAAGTCTACACATAACATTGTTTGACGGTACTTTGCTTTTATACTAATTTAAAGCCCACATAGACAACGCTATAAAATGCTGCACTACTATACTATACGATAAGCGATAAAATAAACGTCAGACGTTTCCAAGTTTCGAACGGACAGAACGAGCGACGCGTTGCGCATCAGAAAAAGAACTTTACGACAAGATTAGAAAGAGCGAGCGGTGTGGCAACGTCGCGCGGCCACGTTCCAAGGCGCGATGCGGCAACGCCGCGAGCCAACGTCACATACTAAATTTATTTTCATGAGCGCCAGCGCTGGCGACGACACCGCTACATTCAATAGGTACGAACCGCATGATACTTTAATGATATCACGCGGCATCGTCTATTTTAGAACCTCACGAATGCACCGCGCGGTTTTTAACGCAGCGCAGTGTAAAGGGGTCGGTGAGTTTTGTTCGATTCGAGTTCGAGTGAACAATGGAACGGCCCGTTTTCCGCGGAGCGATAAAAGGGTGACGCAAAATGATTATTTGCAGCGTTGCGATGAGTGGCCGCTGAGTCAACCGTGCCAGTTGCGACTGCCTGACTTGTTCTGACTGCCCGACTCTCAATTCTCATTGCGTTATCTACTTGGCCACATTCGATGCAACGTCTTGAAATAACTCCGCTCATTATAGCTGTATAGCTTTTGCATACGTATTCGTTGTAGAATAATGGACTTATTTATTTTACATTCATTGTATATCTAAATTGAGTTACGTGAATCATTAATGTTCTATGGAGTTACATAATGGATAATTAATGCAATGAAATGACTACGAGCTACATAATATTGCATAGGTATAAAGGTATTCCTTGTAATTTTTTGATATCTCTTATAGAGATAAGTGTTTCCTTGTCCACTGTTTTTCTTTTTACTTTTGTGTGTTACTAATATTGGTACAAAATAAATTAAAAAAAAAGATATTTCAGCATTCAGGTTTAGATCCCCATTGTGTTGATGCTGCCTATTATAATCCTGTTTTAGTTATTTTTTAACAATTATTTATGCCAAATCTATCATTTCTGGTACAAACGCTGGTCATATCTGGTACACTGATGACAATAAAATTTTGTAAGAATAATTGAGCTTCAAAAAATCACTTGCGCAACATAGGTACGTAAAAACTTACGCTGAAAAAAGAATGTATATAGTTTTTACACTTCCTGAATACACAACTCGACATAATAGACGATATTTAGGTATTAGGTACCTATTTGTTTAAATAACGTTCGTTGTTTCAATTTGTTCGTTGTTTTATAAGCGTCACAATCAAAGTTCCACATTTGTCCGCCTCAATTTTGATGCGCTAATATAAAATATCATTGATGTCCAATTAGTTGTCTTTCGATAGTAATTCTTTCATATGATATAGGAGCTAAAGCGCGCAGGCGCGTAAAGGCGTGTGCCAGCTAATTGTGCGGCAGGTGCGGCGGCATCTGCCCCCGGTGGACGTGGTCTCCATCTGTTTTTAAAAAACTCCCTTTTTTACTTCCATCGACGGTTCTACGTTGCGAAATATCGTCGCTCGCACAAACTCGTTAAGGAAACACGCGATGTACAGCGTCCAATAGCAATGCCTTAAGTCGCGGCTCGTCCGATATCGCGTCTATACGTACAATGCAGCTGCTACGATAGAGCAGCTTGTTTTTCCAGTTTAAAATTGTAAGAAATTAAATTTCCACTTTGAAAACCATTCTTTTATTCCAAGTCTTTGTTTTGTTTTATTTAATAGTTGAGTTAATTCGTAATAGTTTAGATAGACTCTTTGGATTTATTTACAACTAGCTGACGCCGCGCGGTTTTACCCGCGTAGTTCCCATTCTCGTAGGAATACGTGGATAATGTATAGCCTATAGCCTTCCTCGATAAATGGGCTATCTAACACTGAAAGAATTTTTCAAATCGGACCAGTAGTTCCTGAGATTAGCGCGTTCAATCAAACAAACAAACAAACAAACAAACTCTTCAGCTTTATAATATTAGTATAGATTATTTTATTTAATCTCTGTAAACCTAAAATAGCATACTGTAAAAGCCACTAGATGAGTCTCTATCACGAGTGGAATGAGCCCAGCGACCTGCGGATCAGTAAACTATTCCTGTGCGCGGCGCCGGCCAGATCTGGGACATCTTTGTTGATTTTCTAATTTGCCCGTAGATCTTTTGTGTAGCGAACAATTTGTAGAGGAAGAATGCGGACGCCAGTTGTCCGGGCAAATCCCACACTCGCATTGCCGAACACGAACTCGCTACCTGGCCCAGGGGTGGCTCCCCGGGTCCCGGGCAAATGTTGCGACCAAAAAAAGGGAAGGGTCGCTTCACAAAGCGGGCCAGGTATCTGTGCCGGGGCCTTACTGCGCGAGGGGTCCGTACTGTCGTTTCTAGGAGGGGTCCGTACTATGGGTCTTTTTATTAGATTCTCTTGGCATCTTTTGGCTGATTTTTATATTGTCCTAAAAATGTCTCGGTCACCCTGTAACTTGTTAGTGTTTGAGGTGTAAATGTGTGGTCTGGTGTTTGCAGGGCTCGGGCGGCGGGTGCGGCGCCAAGCGGCGCGCCGGCCCGGGGTGCGAGGGCGGCGGCAAGGTCGCGCGCTGGGAGGACTCCATCGCGCGGCTGGAGGCGGTGGCCGCGGGCGCGGGCGGCGCCGAGTGCTGGCGCGACGACGAGGAGCGGCGCGCGTGCCGGCGGCGCTGGTGCGGCGGCTGGTGCGGCGCGCACGACACCATCCGCGCCGAGAACGGCAAGTCGTACCTGGAGCTGGGCGGCGCGGCGGCGCGCGCGTGCTGCGACGGGCGCGCCGCCGGCCGCTGCGCGTCGCGCCGCTGCTACCGCGAGCGCCGGCTCAAGATGATGAACCTGTGCGCGCTGAAGCTGGCGCGCTTCCGGCAGACGGCCGACCCGTCGCTGCGCCGCTCCGTGCTGGTGTGCAACACGCTGCGCGGCATCGAGCGCGAGATGGAGCGCGAGAGCGCCGAGGAGCCGCCCGAGGCGTGCGCGGCGGCGCGCTGCGAGCTGCTGCGCGAGCCGGCGGGGCGCGCCACGCCCTTCCCCGCGCCGCCGCCGCCCGACCGCGACTCGGGCTACGGCGACGAGGAGCCGCGCAGCATCGACTGGGGCTCCGTGCTGAGCCTGTCGTCGCGCTCGGCGCTGGACCCGCCCGAGGACGCGTGGCCCGACGACTGGGGCTGGGGCGAGGACAGCTTCGTGCGGCTGCTGGTGCCCACGAGCTAGTGCGCGGCGCGCGGGCCTGCGCCGCCCGCGCCGCCCGCGCCGCCCTGACCTGGCCCTCTAGTCGGCGCGCGCCGCCACGAGTCACTAGTTAGTGTTATGTGATTGTTAACGGGAAGGTGCTAGCTTCGGACGACACGCGGGACTCGTACGCGACCCGACTTATTTTTGATACTTTTATTTTCCTTTGAGTGAACTCAGAAACTGCAGTGACATTGCCGAAGACGTTATTATCGTTTGTATCGGGTGTTTGAAATTTTTGTTGAAATTATTGTGTAATTAATTAGATAAATGCTATATTTATTGCGTTGAGGGAGGAGGGACGATTTGAAATTATTTCTGTCTTGATATTTTCCACGTATCGGACGCACGTACGACGAAGCGTGACTGCGGGTGAGTAGGGACGTGCACGCTGCAGCTCCGAACTCAATGTCGTTGAACAAATTGTAATTAAATACGTAGTATGTACTTAAATTAACCGACGAACTTTCATTAGTTCCGCATCCACTGCTCCGGCGCCACTGTGCGGTGCGCGCCGGGTGTCAATTATGCAGCCTTATGGACAGTCCTCATGAAAGTCTCGCGAAAGCATTTTCTGTTGAAAGCTCTGACCAAGTGCCTTTGGACTTGTATCGCACTCAAATTCACCAACTTTCTGTCGTTTTTTGAACTTACACATCGAAAATATTTAACACCAATAAATACATAAATTGCTATAAATTTTAATCGTAATACACACAAGTGTAATTTTAACACAAAACATAGATTCTATAAACGCAGTTTGTGATCGTGATCATATACTTTGACAGGTGTGACGTCTAGCGAGGCAGGTCCAATTGCAATTGGTCTGAGGTTGTAAGATTGGAAGTCAGGCCCTGATTAATTGTGATCGTACTTAAGACATCTCAGTTGGAATTGTGAATGAATCGAAATCTGTCCGCGATCCGCCGGCCCTTGTGAACTGACTCTTTATCTAACGATTAAGAACAATAAATAATTTAAGGATCAAACGTATACTAATAAAGCGACCACTGGATAATTTCTTACGGTATTTACTACTAACAGTTAAATGCAGTTCCTAATATGTAATGATTTTAATATTAAGTGAAAATAACAATTAATTTGCAGTATTTACTTAATTCTAGTTTTGTACAGAGTTCGTCGGGGCCGACGGATTCCCAGTAGCAATGGCTAATAGAGATTAGGAACCGTTAGAAATGCAATGAGATTTGAGACATCGAAAATACTGATTTAAATTATAATACCACAAACCCAGCGATCCTAGAGAGGTGTAGAGTACCATAATGTACAGTAGAACCAGATTAATAAGTTACAAGTAAATTGGCATTTAAAAAAATTATACGAAAAAATGCTTCATTACTTTACGTTTAATTAAACAAAAAAAAAACAGCTTTGATTTACTTAAAACCTTATTGATGCCAACGTAACCAATAATAAATTATTTTGCGTTTTTTTTCTATTGTAACTTATTATAATGGTTCTACTACACTGCAATGAAATCATGTAAAAGTTATTGATAACAATCCTCTCTAAAAATACGTATGCCTATGCATTTATATTTGCGTTTAATTTAGCGTTCTACTGCTGCTACAAAAGGAAAGCATAACGCAAATTCTTAACACAATCTCTGTAGCATGTACGTAAAAATTTGCGCATTGCAATGATACGCCAGTTTAAGAACTATTCTTGTGGCCAAAACGCAAAACTTAACGCAACCGCTAACGCAATTACAGAACGCAAACGTTAACGCAAGCGCAAACGCATTGGTGACTCGCTGGGTTGCACCCTACGTGAAACGTGGTTCATTGTAACAGCGTGTCATCGGGAAAAAAGGCGTGAAACCTTCGCGGGCGTAGTTAAATTATTTGGACAACGAGCTAAATAGTCTTTTGTGTTTATAGATAGTAAATATTTTAAAACGCGTAGCGCTTTTCTAAAATGATGTTTTTATAACAGACAGTTTAAGTTTCGCATTTGTTTCTATCTCTCTCTATCTGTATTGTTAGACAGAGAGACATAGAGATAAGTTCAAAACTCACACTGTCGAGTTATAAAAACATTGCTATAAATAGCGCTACAAGATTTATTTTACCTGGCATCTAAAACGTGACGTCATATTGAAAAGTGATAAAGAATGATATATGTATCTACATACATAGACAATACATAAGGACATTGTGTAAATGTACCAGATACCAAGTAAAAAATTAAATAAACGCGTATTTTCGTTGGCGTATGCTCAACCTTTTTGAAATCCAACAATGGTCTTATTTGCAAGTTCTTTCATCCAAGACAAAGCTATCTACATAATATATCCTTAGTATATGCACGCTCGCAATCATTTTTGGGAAATTATACTAACGTCTGAGTAAAATGAACCTAATGTTAGACCTAATAAAGCTCAAGTTCGTACACTTCTCTCAACCAGTTCTAGCGGAACGAGTGTAAAATAAAAATCAGTATAGAATGTACGGCATTAAAACGAGGTTTTTAATTAGGTTCATTTAACTTTGACTTTGATTTGCGTTAATTCGCGAAAACGTCACGATTGCGAGCGTTATACTCGACAACTTTATGCATAACGCGTCAATTATACCTAAGACTCCTTCAAAACTAGCAGCTACCTATAACTATACACCGAAAAAAAAAACAATTGACACATACAATTTGCGTCAAATAACTTTCCCAAGCTGTAGCCAATTTCGAACTCGCATAGTCGAGTTATAAAAACACCGTTCCAGAATAACGCTACTGAAGTTCGTTTATAGAATAACCACATATGTCCTTAACTTTGTTATTATGTATAACGTGCACTTAATAACGTAAAATTTAATTGATACAACTGTATTCATGTATGTTTTTGTTTTAAAAATAATTCTTATATCCCAATATTTTTATTACGAGTAGGTTCATAGCTCGTGTTAGGATTACTTACGACAATAGTTCAGCGAGTGGTTAATAAAAATAGGCCTTTCAAACTCGGCCGCTGAGTTAAGAAATCCCGTCATCCCGATGACACCACATGGCGTCCACGGAATTGCGACTGCATGGACCAAACATACCTATCTAGCACGACTTTTAAATAGAGCAAAGTACAAATTTCAAATAAAGTAAGATGCATTAGTGCTCCTGCGCATGTTTGTCCACCGTTGTCAATTACTCAAATATTTGAATTGTGATTCGGTAGCTAATGAGAGAAACTCTATGTTCTTTAAATTTAGTGTACATATTATATGCGGAGTTGGGCATTATGGCGCGGGGTACGCGGCCGTTGTAAATACATTATTGTAAAGTAATTTTATTGTGTCCGACGTGGATTTGCGTCCGCTGTCGTTCCAACAGACTGATGACTCGATTGGGTACAGTTTGATAGCTTAAAGGTCTCTACAATATGGGTATTTTTTTTGGTTTTTTGGTACTTTAAAAAGCTTTTTAAAACACTACTATCGTGCTTTTTAATATTTATTTAATTAAGTTGACTGATCTAAAAGTTGTGTTCATATTCCCGCATTTTTGACTGTGATAAAAATTAACGCAACATTTAGATGTGTCAATTTAGTTAACTCATAATGGTCTATCAATTATAGAGTACATAAAATCACTTATTTAAAATGTACTCATGGCATTTATGCAAGTATGTAAAACACGTCATTGGGAGACGTTCGTAATTTTTTTTTTTTTAGGAAATAATATTTTATTTAATTTTTTTCAATAAAAATCAAATTCCGGAAACTTAAATAAAATTTTATTCCCTTTAAAATAATATTTTTTAAATATTTAACACATAATTTTGCTTAAATACCCAAAAATTAAATAAAATAAAAAAGTTGGTCACCGCAAGCCAGCCGGGAAACATTGTTTTATAATCATTGCTTTATTTTTCCTTATAAGAATAAATTATTATTTAAGTATCTGACCAACTTTTCTATTTAAGAAGACAGTAGAGACTTTTTGAAAAATACCAAACTACCGCCAATTTGCACTTGTTGGTCTGTTGGAAATCGTGTTGTATCATACGACCTCTATTCTGTCCAATACACTCAAGTACAGATTTACAAGTTACATATTATAATTCGTTTTAATATAAGTGTCACAAAATATTGCCAGTACTGATTGGAGTTAGTTAGGTTTATAATGGGTTTAAAACTCGTACCACGCTCTTTTGTAACGATGTTTTTAAAACTCGACAGTTTGAGTTTCGAATTTCTGTGTTTCTCTCTGTCTAACACAATACTGTAGACCGAGAGCGATGGATACGGATTTGAAGCTCAACCTGTCGAGTTATAAAAACATCGTACCTGAATAGCGTTCCCATCTACTTGATCGGAAGTTATGTTAAGTAGGCATGATGAAAAAGATTGCATTCCTTTTACTAGTTATTAAATCAAATGGTAGGATTGTTACCATCGAATATAGGTATTTTAAATTAGCAGAATTTTCACTTTTTATAATATTTTAACTTTAAAAAAATCATTATCTAACACTGCTTTTTATTTTCTACGTCTGTCTAACAGATATACTCCGACCATGTTGATGGGCTTATTTGATTCACTGGATAGTTTTGTGTTGAGTTCCGATCAGTTTTTCCATCTTAAGATTTATTTTACATACTTCTAGGTATGTTTTTTTTTTGTTAAACTTGTCCGTATGGTTGGTTGTGATGGTTTACTTAAGTAAGTTAGTGAAATATGGGTAAACGAGTCTATTTGAAGTAATTTAAATACTTACACGTTTGTACTAAAATTTAGCCCACATAGTTTATGTTTCTGTCGTCTGTACTCTTCAGTTTTCGTTAAGTACTTAAAGTAATTTAGTGAGTTTGATGCGTGTATGAGACATTTTAATTAAAAAAGAAATCTTGACTGTACCAATTAGAATAAATAAATAAATAAAATTATATGGAACAGCAAACGACAGAGACATAAACTCATATATGATATGCTTGCAACATGTACAAATAACAAAATATGAAATTAACTTTCCATTTTCATTTCCAATGAAATTATCGTTTTCATAAAATCTATTTATGCCTATTATATTTAAAATTGTATAAATTATCAATTAAATTATAAATTGTGCATCGTGCTCAACACGTACTTTTGGTATGAATTCCGGTATATGTATGTCTGTTTGAAATTATGTACAAATTAAGCGGAGAGCACTATTTATTACATTATCATGCATTTTCCTTGTGTTTAGTCCTTCGCTTACGGACTAGAAACCTGTTATAGCCAGACAAACCTCATTTTGTGAACGATGAAAGCATTCTATGCTCCAATCGTAGGTACTGTATCTACGATTGGAGCATAGGATAGCTAATTATGGAGTGTGGGAAACTTTATACTTGGTCGATTAAAGATCCTTAAACCCCTTGTAGGTCTAACAATGCGTATCAATACGTCAACTCAATAAAGACTGTCTTGAGTTTAACGCTATCATGTTCCAACCTACCTAATTGGTTACAGTATCTATGGAAGCATAGGCTGTCAAACTTTCAGCCTTTATAAATGAGATATGTCTGGCTATATCAGGCTCCCGTTCTATTAATGTAGCGTCGTCACGAGAATTGTAGCTTGTGTAGCTTTTGACAGTTGTCTTAAATTGCAGAAGTTCATGTGTGACCTGTCAACAAAGTTGTGATTGTCTGATGCCTGTATTAGATGACACATCCACAACTGTCAAATCAGTGAACTTGTGCCACGGTTTAAGCAATTGTTTTTAATGACACATGTGTTGTGTTAAATTGCTAATAGCAGCCTGGAGTTGTGAAGTCAGCAATGTTGATATTCTCATACGATTTGTTCAAAGTCAAAAATCATTTATTCATAGGAATAATATAGAATACTATAGAAAATCGTCTATAGTTATTGTTTTTTTATTTGAATTAAAAAATGATTCAAACTTAAAATTGTCGTAATAACCTATGATCAAAATTAAATCGGGTAAACATTTTAATCAACATTGCCACTATAAAACTCCACTGCTTGCCCAGAAACTGTAATACAAGTTCACTGCACAATTCAATTCAAATCCAATAGCATTTTTCTGTAACTACGAGTATATTTTATAACTCGAAAGTATGAGCTTCAAATTCATCTCTGTCTGGCTCTATCTACAGAATGGTGTTAGACAAAGAGAGATAGCAACGTTCAGACTCACGCTTTCGAGTTATAAAAATATTGCTATAGACTATAGAGCAACAGTTTTCGTGGCGACTATACTAATGGTAATGCGAGACATGCACTGTGTTGTGACTACAGCAATAATTGTGGACAGTAGATCTTGTCTTATCCGTCTTCTCATGGTATGGCTACGTCATCAAGCGATTGAAATACAAACATTAAAAATTAACAAAACGATGCACTTAATTGCCGTACTTAATTTGACCGTTAAATTCAACACAACTCACTCATTCACTCGATTCCAAATTACATCTTACGCTCATTGACAAGGTTCACTCACTGAACTGATTCATAATAGATTGATGTGAAATATAAAAAAAACTGGATTGGCGACGCCACAAGTATTTGTAGCAGTCTGTGCTTCAGGAAGATATTACTCGTAGTTCCTTTTCCTTCCGCAACATGGCGATGTTTTTACAGTTGTACAATAATGTTTTAAATTTCTGCAATTATAAAACGTTAAGAATATTATTGAGAAAACGTGCATTTAAATAAAATTAAAATTATAATTTTAATTGTTTTCATATGGTTGTATTTAGTTAGAAAGAATTATTTAAGAGCTGTACGGTTTAATACCTTTGCCTTTTCCCTATGGGAAAAAATAAGGTTAACAATATCATTTAGGAGTAGGTAAATTGATTTCAAATCGATCATGTAGCCATACCAACCGTCGGGAACTCTTCCAAGAAGGGTTCTCGACATCATCATACGTAACTTTATAATTATCTAAGTGTAATTCATTAGTGTTTTCATTGCCATTGGTTACCAAAAATGACAGGATTTTTATTGAAACGATTGTGTATATTCTAGAGAAGAAAATACTCCTATGAAGACAACTGAGGAACCATTTTGTATGCACTTGTGATGCACATCGAATTGTTATACGTTCCTCAATGAAGTGTTCCGAAATGGTTTCCCGCTGTCTAAAATGTATGAAAATATTGTAATATAATTATTATTTAAGCTGTTGTGTCGAAAATAACAAGAACAGGAATAATTTTGTGAAACAATGGCACAAAGGATGAACATAAAATATTATATATATTATAGATACAGAAATGTGGCTATAAGAGCAATTTTTATAATAAATATTTACTGTTGATGAAAACGCCCTTTTATTTGACACGTCATTAGACCTTACAGTTTTTCCTCAAAGGCAAAAAATGCAACAACCGTAGGTATATGATTGCACCTCGCAGAGGTCACTGGCCTTATAATAATCACAAGGTTTTTTTTATTATTGACATCCGGCTTACTCTGAACTAAGATCACGGATAGTATAAATAGAATCACGTAATTAGATCATTTATATCAACGATTGTATGCTATTAGACATGTTACGTGCCTACTAAATCACCGCTAAAAGTTATCTAAACTTATTCATAGCTACTCCACTAAGCGCACAATGCAACTGCATGGACAATTTTGTGTTTACTTACATTAGGTATATACATATTCTGTAATACAGAATATGTATAGGTATTTAACTAAGTTTTACCATGAAAACAGAACATTGTAGACAATATTTAAGTATTATTTGTTTAAATTGTTGCGATTAAATGAAATGAAGACAATTGGCTACCTTTGTTCGCCCAGTTTCGACGCGTTAGTGACATATCTAATAGTATAAAATCTTTGATTCATATTTACGAGTATTCGTATTACATAGACAATGATTATAATTATTAACATTTAAACATAATTGCATCGATGGCACAGTGGTTCGTCATTATCAACCCATATTGGGCTCACAGCTGAGCTCGAGTCTCCTCTCAGAATGAGAGGGGTTAGGCCAATAGTGCACCACGTTGGTCCAATGCGGATTGGCAGACTTCAGACACGCAGATAATTCAGAAAATTCTTTATTATGCAGGTTTTCTCACGATGTTTTTCCTTCACCGTTCGAGACACGTGTTATTTAATTTCTTAAAATGCATACAACTGAAAAGTTGGAGGTGCATGCCCCGGACCGGATTTGAACTCACACCCTCTGAAATCGGAGGCAGAGGCTATCACGGCTATGTTAACCACAGTAGTTAGAATATATTATTTAGGAATAAGCAGTCCTGGGTTTAAATCCTGCTTCATAAATTATTGAGATTCCTTTCAAGAAATTCGCAGCAAAAATGACGTAGAGATACTAAGCTCTATATCTCCTGTCAGAAGAAAAGTCTGGCAATGTAGTTGAATGGGTGATAAAATATGAGAAGCTCTGGAGAGGTTTTAGCTGTATGTCGCTATTTTAGTATTAGTGAATAGTTAACGCAACAAGCACATTGGTTACCTGATGTTAGATTGTCCTTTTATTTTATTTTATTTTTCGCTGGGAAATGCATTTACGCATCCCTACTCCAGAGGGTATGTGGGACTCGCCGAAACTTCGGAATACCCACTAAAACCCAGCGGATCCGGCTTCGTCCTTTGGTGATATCACAGGATCATTTAGCACATTCTACTGTGATGTCCCGACGTTTGTCTCTATGTGTCGCCGCCTACCCTGTTCGCCCTACATTAAGGTGGGAGATGGTGCGCATATCGGCGCCTCCTTCTACCCGCCTTCGCCTGCGTATGAGGGGAGCATCGGCAGCTTCTTCCCTCGCTCTCTCTTCAGCCTCTTTCAGACCCATGACAGCCTCACAGAACGACAGCATCACTGTCCAGCACGTTTCACTGCCTATTATGGCGTCAACTACGTCGAGCAACGAGACGGCTCTACCAATAGTGGATGATAGTATGTGCCTCTGCGGGCTCCAGGCTGCACATTCAGCTAGTGTGTGATGCGCTGGGTCTTCAGTGGCCCCACACAGATGGCATACCGGAGTCAATTCTCGCCTCGCTGTTTGGTGCAGATACTTACCAAAGCAGCCGGTTACACACAGTCCTAGTACTACTAAGTCCATCATCACATTCCTAACAGCAGATCACAGCATTCTGTGTTCTGTACTGTGTTGGGAGCTTCTGACTTCTGTCACAAAATGCCCTACTACTAAGTCCATCATCACTCTCATCAGGTGAGATCGTAGTCAAGCGCAAACTTAAAATATATCTACGGTAATAATTACAAAAAGGTAAGATATGATCGTTTGTTTGTTACGAATAGGCTACGAAACTACTGGACCGATTTTAAGAATTCCTTTACCAATGTAGGTATAGCTACATTATAGGTGAGTGACATAGGCTATATTTTATCCCTGTATTTCCACGGGAATGGAAACTACGCGGGTGAAACCGCGGCCTTGCTGTAAGTATATAAACAAATGCTATGGAAAGTGAATAAAACTCCCACATGAACACTGAGAGATTTTTACGTTACATAAATGTCTCGCCACTATTTTGAATAAGTAGGTACCGAAGTATACTTGTTAGGTAACCAAATATAACAATTGAACCTATTATGTAAAAAGTTGTGTTATGTTTAAGTATATCTAGTCTACTGCACATGTCGATCGGTCGTTCTTTTTCTAAATCTTTCCGTGGACTAAATTCCATCCAGAGAAAATTGCATCATCATCATCATCTTCATCATCAAAATATCAGTCGATGGACGTCCACTGCAGGACATAGGCCTTTTGTAGGGACTTCCAAACATAACGATACTGAGCCACCTGCATCCAGCGAATCCCTGCGACTCGCTTGATGTCGTCAGTCCACCTGGTGGGGGGTCGATCAACACTGCGATTTGTAGTGCGGGGTCGCTATTCCAGCACCTTGGGACCCCGACGCCCATCGGCTATTCGAACTATTTGCCCTGTCCATTGACACTTTAACTTCGCGACTTGTAGAACTATCGTCGGTGACTTTGGTTCTCCTGCGTATCTCCTTATTTATGATTCGATCACGCAAAGATACTCCGAGCATAGCTTGTTCCATCGCCCGCTGTGTAACTCTGAGCCTTCTTATGAGGCTCATAGTTATCGACCAAGTCTCGGAACCATAGGAATGCGGCTCAGTTCGGCGCTTCACCTCTTTCCCGAAATTGGACCTACCTAAGTGGACCATTTATGTCCAAGGTAGGTAAATGTATTTGTCTACAATTTCGATTGGAACGTTCTCAACTAGGTTTAGCTGGGTGGAGCGATACATGAGCGCTAAATTCTATCCAGACTAATTGTTATAAAGTTAGTCAAAAAAACACGGACGGAACGGAAAAAAACGGACTAAAAGCCAAACTTTTAGTCCGTTCTGAACATGAGGCGTGTTCAGAGCGGACTAGAAGCTTGGCGCGGAGTTAAGATAAACATTTTTAAGTTTAAAATCACAGTTTTACTTGTATAAATAGGTTAACATTTGCCACAGTATATCTTCTACGTATCTTCTAACGCCCTTCACCACTAAGAGCTTGCATTCCGTGAAGAGTCCTTTTGTGTTTCCACATATCTCCCGAACGTCTGTACACATACAAATATGTACTTGGATTTTACAACTTACAACACAAAACATTATTGCATAAAATCACTAACGGGACGGCAGCGTGACGGCATCTACGCTTACTAACAAACAACTGAGTCTCTGCGCAACCGAGGACAGACGGACGGATGGACAGACAGACGGACATGGGGAAACTATAAGGGTCCTTTGTGGACTACGAAACCCTAAGGCCATTTTTAACCTTACACCACCTTGTGATTTGTGAACCACCGGTCACAAGTCCTTTAGACCTAAATACACACCACTATTTACCAATAGCAGTATAGTCGAAAATATCGGTCTTTTGTAGCGGGCAAGGGAGATGGGACTATTTTTTTTTTATTCTTTACTAGTTAGCCCTTGACTACAATCTCACCTAATGGTAAGTGATGATGCAGTCTAAGATGGAAGCGGGCTAACTTGTTAGGAGGAGGATGAAAATCCACACACCTTTTGGTTTCTACACGACATCGTACCGGAACACTAAATCGCTTGGCGGTACGTCTTTGCCGGTAGGGTGGTAACTAGCCACGGCTGAAGCCTCCCACCAGCCAAAAACTGACTGGGACAATGCTGTCGTTATTGGTTGACAATATATTGTCTTTCTCTCCTACGGCAGTAGGGTAAGTAGGAGGGTATTTACCTAAAGGCAGTTCCACACACGTCGCACTCGTGCGGCTTCTCTCCAGTGTGTATGAGTGTGTGCACGGTGCGCGCGTACGGACGCCGGAACGCAGCGCCGCAAATGTCACACTTGTACGGCCTATGAATAGAGAAAATACGTTTAATTTAAAAAAATAAAACATATAATTATTATCAGTTCACAGTAACATAATTATTTCAAGGAATAACATAATTATTTCTAGAAATAATTATGTTATTCCAAGAAATAATTATGTTATTCCTAGAAATAATCATGTTATTCCTAGAAATAATTATGTTATTCCTAGATAGAAGGACCAGGCCGGGATTCGAAATTAGGACCTCGTGGTTTAGTTGTTTAAATAGGCTTACTTATCATATTCTACTTAGAAGAACAACTATTTAAGTTTGTAACCCGCAGACAAACAAAGTAATAGACGAATATTTGTCATCCGTTGCATTCATTCAAAAAGAGATCCACTCATGTATGGACTCTGTAAAGAAACAAAACAAGAAGAGTCATGCTGGTTTTTGTTCACGATATACTTTCGGGATTTCTGCGCATGAATAGGTGAAGTCATCGATATAATGGCGTAGTATATGCCTTAAATACCTTTTGATATAATTACTGATTTGTGAAAACAAAATTGTTTTGAGAATAAATTGTGTGCCCTTATGGTGAAAACGGTATTGCATATCGCTACGCCACTGATCTAAGTCCTTGTCCAGAAGGGGCGAATTCGTCGCGAATCGTATCGCGCGAATTCATACGCGCATTGTCGAAGTACTATCAATAAATCGCGTCCACAAGCAACGCGTGAATTTTAAATACGCGCGTAAATAGTGTGCACTACGCCAGACTCTCGACGCACGCTTGACTTGCGCGTATTGCGCGCATTGCGCGCATTGCACGCGAGTCGAGATACTAGGAACGCCTTGTTGCGTTCAGTTAACGCGCGAACTTTAGAGCGAACTCCACGTTTCGGACTGAATTCCTCCCCAAATGCTCGCGCGTTGGTACGCACCTTGTGGACGCAACGGTCGCGCGTAATACGCACGAGAGAATTGCGGCGAATTCGCCCTTTCTGGACTGAGCCTAAATCATTCGTCTATTTGTTCCTCAGTCTACGTACCTCTGGTCGGTGTGTATCCGCGCATGCTCGCGCAGGCGCGCGGCGGCGGTGAACGTCTTGGGACACGCGGCGCACGCGAAGGGCCGCTCGCCGGTGTGCGTCCGTCTGTGGTCGTCGCGCTCCACCTGCGGCACACGCCATGGGAACTTACGTGACCTCTGCAGAATGTCATTGTGGGTACATGTAGGTGGCTTGACCCCATGTAGAACTTTCGTGGTAGGGTGTTTACGTACCACGTACATTCTACAACATGGGGTCAAAAGTAAATAGGCACTTTCTATACAAGCGCTTTACACTGTAGGCTGCATCATTGTTAGCCATTTTTGCCAACGGCCTATTGTTAAAAAAAAACACAATCTGTCTCTATCTCTGAATCTGCATCCTTGGTACAGTGGTAAATATTATAGTAAATACTCAAAATCGTTTGAATTCTAATGGTGCGTTTGCACACTTGCGTTTAAAACGACAAGGAGCACAAGCAAGTGGACGTGCATGTAAATAGTCCATTTGTGATGCGTGCCAAGCTTCTAGTCAAGTGCAACTCACGTCAAACGCATCATGGGAACTTACGTGACCTCTGCAGAATGTCATTGTGTTGGGTACACAATTTCCCTACCACCTACAAGGGGTCAAGAGTGAATTGGCACCTTCTATACAAGCGCTTTACATCGTAGGCTGCATCATATTTGCCATTTTTGCCAACGGCCTATTGTTAAAAAAACACAATCTGCCTCTATATCTGGATCTGACTCCTTGGTACAGTGGTAATCTATGAGATACGAGTAGAAATATTATGTTAAACACTCAAAATCGTTTGAATTGTAATGGCGCGTTTACACACTTGCGTTTAAAACGATAAGGAGCACAAGCAAGCGCACGTGCATGTAAATAGTCCATTCATGATGCGTGCCAAGCTTCTTGCCGAGTGCAACTCACGTCACACGCACCATGAGAACTTACGTGAGCTCTGCAGAATGTCATTGTGTTGGGTACACAATTTCCCTACCACCTACAAAGGTTCAAGAGTGAATTGGCACCTTCTATACAAGCGCTTCACACCGCTGCATCATTATTTGTCATTTTTGCCAAGGGCTGGCCAATTGTTAAAAAAACACAATCTGCCTCTATCTCTGAATCTGCCTCCTTGGTACAGTGGTAAATATTACAGTAAATACTCAAAATCGTTTGAATTCCAATGGTGCGTTTGCACACTTGCGTTTAAAACGTCAAGGAGCACAAGCAAGCGCACGTGCATGTAAATAGTCCATTCATGATGCGTGCCAAGCTTCTTGCCGAGTGCAACTCACGTAACACGCACCATGAGAACTTCCGTGAGCTCTGCAGAATGTCATTGTGTTGGGTACACAATTCCCTACCACCTACGTGGGGTCAAGAGTGAATTGGCACCTTCTATACAAGCGCTTTACATCGTAGGCTACATCATTATTTGCCATTTTTGCCAACGGCCTATTGTTAAAAAAAACACAATCTCTATGTCTGGATCTGCCTCCTTGGTACAGTGGTAAACTATGAAATACTTACGAGTACAAATATTATGTTAAACACTCAAAATCTTTTAAATTCTAATAGTAGTTAGTTGACTCACATAAAATTTAATATAAACAATATTAATTTCGTGTAGTACATGGAATAAGGGTCCGAAATATATCGATATCAATTAATAAAAGTTAAGGATTTCTTAAAAAACTTTATTTAAATATTACGTGATATTAAACTTACAAGTACGATTAATTCCCGATTTAGATACTCGCTTAGTACAGGGGAATGAGCACGAATACGAGTACGTAAACAACTTATTCAGGACTTTACTACTAACGTAACTGAGGAAACCACAACCTCTGAAAAGTCCACTAGCCTCCAAAACCAAAACTTGTCTCCAAACCACCAGATCTAGTAGAAATCCCACCGATTCGGCAACACTGGAGACGAGTATCCAGTTATCCACGAGAATCCAAATGGATGGTTCTACTCGTACACGAGTTGTTCGGCGAGTTATTCGCCGAATTACTCGGCGGGTATCTAAATGAGGCATAAGACATTTACCTTGACTTTGAAAGCCTTAGAGCACAGGTCGCAGGGGTAGGGTCGCTCGCCAGTATGCATGCGCATGTGGATGGCCAAATGTCCCGACTGGTTGAAGCGACGTCCGCACACACGACATGGGTAACCCTTCATAGATAAGGATCATCATTATCAACCACACGGCTCACTGCTGAGCTCGAGTGTCCTCTCAGAATGAGAGGGGTTAGGCCAATAGTCCACCACGCTGGTACTATGCGTATAAGCAGACTTCACACACGCAGAGATTTAAGAACATTCTCAGGTATGACAATCAGAACACACAACTCGATATTATAGACAATACTAGCGGACGCCCGCGACTTCGTCCGCGTGAAATTAGTTTTTCACAAATCCCTCGGGAACCATGGAATTTTCCGGAATGAAAAGTAGCCTATGCGTCAGTCCAGAGTAAAATCTATTTTCCTTCCAAATTTCAGCCAAATCGTAAAGTAGTAGCGGCGTTAAAGAGTAACCAACAACGTCCAAACAAACATCCATACAAAGTTTCGCGTTTACAATATTTGTAGGATTTAGGTATTATTTGCTTAGATAACTTTCGTATGCTGGATCATTGGCGTGAACTTAATAGGTGCAAAAAAGCACTGCCTAAGATTTTAATACACACATTGGACCACAGAATAAATAGTTCGACAAGAAATTTTCCAACTTTTCCTTATAATGAATACCCTACTGAAAAACCTTTGGCACGCTATTGGATACAGAAGGCAGTGATTCTTGAGACGGCGCGTATTGTAAGGAGGTTCCTCACCCTGACCACCGGTTGCTTGGGCACTCAAATGTCCCGCAAGGGATGGATTTTTTTTTTAATTTTTAATACTTAGTGTTTTGTAAGGTATCTCCAACTTACAGGTTTGGTGACTTTGTGCATTTTCTTGTGTGTGTGTAATGCGCACATACTGCCAAGCACCTTGTCGCACTCCTCGCAGACATACGCCATGAGTGGAGTTCCCTCAGGCCGGTCTTCACCACGCTTGTGCCGATATAGCTCTCTGTCGAAGTCAAAGTCGATTATGAGGGTCCCAAATGCGCCATTGGCAGAGAAGGGCAAACAATAAACTTAGCCAGGGTTTTTTTGTTTATCACGAATCTAAAACGGTATCTAGAACTATGTTAAATAGTGCATTTTAAATTCAAGTTTTTCATCTAACTATACTATTTTTTTATTTTTATTAATATTTAATATATTATAAATTTTTAAAGAATATTTGCCATGTTTTTTATAATATGACCAATATTCCCATTCCCCTCCAACTAGTCGGGAAAGACTGTGCTAGGAGTGGGTACGGCAATAGACCAACGGGGCGGGGATCGAACCACCGCCCCTCGTCGATGAGTCCAACCGCTCTTACCGTTGAGCTATTGAAGCTTATTTTTTATTAATTTATTTAGAGGGAAAGTTTTTGTAGGGGTATTCTCAGGTACTACTGAACTGTTTTTGAAAAGCCACGTTATTTGTGAGATTCACACGTGAACGGGAACTTCGCGGGTGAATCCGCGGAGCGTCACCTAGTCGTTTATGTAATCATTAATTAATTAATAAGACTTTTTTAAATCACTTTGGAATTATTGTGAGACATGCCATTAACTATTAACCATTGGATACAGCAGAAGACCAGCCACTCTAGCCATGTTACATAATATTGATTCTATTTCTACAATCGCTAACGCTTCGAAAACTATGTAAATGACATTTGTTATCGATTTTTTTTTAATTTCCAAGCATTAGCGTTTCTAGATGGCGTTTCTGGTATGGCGCCACCGTTGACATCTAAAATCTTGCTCAGCTTAAAGCACGAGGGTTCCACCAACTAGTTTAATTTAGTTTACTTACCTAGCCGTAGCAAACAGCTGATGGCAAGATCCGCAGTTCCACATCTTGCTGTTGACTGTGGTGTAAGGTCTTCGCTTGCCCGTACTCCGGCACTTTGCTCCTTCTATATTTGGATCGAACTGTCCGTCATCATTTTTCATAACTTCTGGAGGGAGCGGACTTGATTCTAATAATGATTGATCCTGCACATATGAAAGTCATTTTGGTATTCTATATCAATAAAATTAAGTGATCCAATGTCGTATTAATGTTCACTGTGTTAGGGGATGTAAAGCATCTCTTATGTGCTTAAAGTAAGAATTTACTCTAAGGCTCTAAGCTCACGGGTTTTTTAGTCAGTGCAGCACAAAATCGTGTTTTCTGCCTCTGCACGGGCAGGCATGACGCCTTTATTTCAAAATTATTTGACAGGAGTCATAATCGTATTTGTAAGAATATACTTGCTGTTCCCGTACGAATACGGGGACAAATAGAATAGAATAGAATAGAATATATCTTTATTTGTCCACACACGAGTAATAAAATAAAATAAACAAACAGAACATACAAATATCTGGTCGTGGACAAAACAGGTATCCACCTCAGCACGATGCCACAGCGAGCTGTGGCGCTGGTTTTCAGGTGAAACCTTGTGAGTTCACGGACGTGTCTACGTGACGTGTCTTAACTTAAAACTATTACATGAATACAAAGTAAAATAAAATAATGAAACAAGAACGAACAGAGTAATAAAATAACAAAATTAACATTTATGGGAAACTAAATTAACAAGGAAAATCAAACAATAACTAATACGAGTCAACTTGTAAAATGAACGATCTGCCGCCACCATAGTGTGCCAAATTATAGCCTATAGCCTTCCTCGGTAAGTGGGCTGTCTAACACTGAAAGATTTTTTCAAATCGGAGCAGTAGTTCCTGAGATTAGCGCGTTCAATCAAACAAACAAACAAACTCTTCAGATTTATAATATTAGTATAGATAATACGATATTTCTCTTTCTCCCGTTTCTTCTGTCCTTAAAGTTACCGTACGTATCCCATTACCGTACCGTACCGTACGTATTTCAGTTATCAATACTACTTCAGATACTCTACTCTCGTAAAACATTCACTTTAGTGCTTATTATTTCATTAACGGTAATTAATTCGAAAAACTGAGTAAACAACCACAAATTGTCTGTAAAAGATAGGCGAAAATTGTAAATGACAATGTCCGTTTGATGTAGATCCCTAGATATGAGTATTTTAAATAAAAACATGATCTATACACATCATTAGATCATTAGACGACAATAAGTGGGATGCCATTAGTCCGTAATTAAAAAAATTAAACAGTCTTAGAAATTATATTTGCTGTAAATAACCTGTCTATTCATAATTGGTTTCACGAGATTTTGTCAGTCTATCGCAGAAATAAAACACAGAAGAAAGGAGAGAATAAATAAAACAAGTTTTACCATATCCACAGGGTAAAAGTCCTCTTGCCCGAAACATACAAGTCGATGGCGGTCCATAGCGAGCCCATCCGCGAAGAGATAGCTACAGTAATTGCACACGAACATCGTGCTGAATTTGCGCACGGCAACACTGGTTTTGCCGGTCAGGTCGGTGCAGCATAGCAGCTCTGGAAACAGAGGCTAGACTGTTACACTGTTACCCTACATACATACATTGTGATGGACTTACCAATGCACAACTTTAGGCAATGTGTTAAAAAACATTTACTAAGCCGAGGTTACTACACTATTGATGAGTTCCTTAACGATAAAGGTGCTTGGAGGCCATTGGATCAGCTTCCACCTTCACACAGGAAGTAAAACTATGAGAAATTGTAATTGTTATCAATTGTAAATTATAATACTGTATGACTTTTTCATTTCAAAAGAGCTTCTTGAGTTTCTTGGTATCTTCTCAGCAGAACCTGCCTTCCAAACCGGTGGTAGAATCTTTACAAATAGTCAACTGACGTGTCAAAAGTGCTTTTAAATTATTGAGCCTACTTGAAATAAATGAATTCTGATTTTGGTTTTGATTTTTTGATTACAAAGGAAGCAAGAGCGTCACCGACCCATCGCCTGACTGAGAGCAGTGATATTTATTAACTTTCGAAGCGTTAGCGATTAAAGATAGAGAATCTATGTGTAACATGGCTAAAGACTGTGCTGTGACCTACATGGTCAAATTGTACTAAGTTTTTATTTTTGAGTTCTTTTTTTTATTCTTTACAAGTTAGCCCTTGACTACAATCTCATCTGATGGTAAGTGATGATGCAGTCTAAGATGGAAGTGGGCTAACTTGTTAGGAGGAGGATGAAAGTCCACACTCCTTTCGGTTTCTACAAGACATCGTACCGGAACGCTAAATCGCTTAGCGGTACGTCTTTGTCGGTAGGGTGGTAACTAGCCACGGCCGAAGCCTTCCACCAGCCAGACCTGGACCAATTAAGAAAACCTCAATCGGCCCAGCCGGGGTTCGAACCCAGGACCTCCGTCTTGTAAATCCACCGCGCATACCACTGCGCCACGGAGGCCGTCAGAGTTCTCTGTGAGACCACTAGTTCAACTCATAACTATAGAAGTAAATTTCTTAAATGTCAAGGAGGGTAGGGATGAGATTTGTGCCTAATCGACACGTTTAAAAGGTGGTATTTTTCCGAAACTTATACTTAGTGTGTTTACTAAAAATAAATTTGCTAAAAATTAAAAGCAGATTAACAGAACAAACAAAAATAAACCATTTAAAACTAAAATTGTGTGCATAGTAATTAAAAATAGTTAACTAATTACCTGCTTAAATGTAAATCGTTACATAACATTTTAGCAAAAAATATTTAATAACAATGAAATATGTTAACTGGTTCAAAAATATATATTATATGCTATAATTTTATATTATGAAAGTACATATAAGTTGAATCCTTTGTAGAGTTCTAACGACGAGACGCGTGGGCCAATGATCCTAATGAGCCTCACTAAATATAGCGGTCGGGGTTGCTTTGGTAACAGTTTCTTTATCACGACTCTGAATAAGGCTGCCAGCATCGATATAATTCGTTAGATGGGTCCCTACATATGTTATGTCATTACTCAAGTCAAAGACGTGCATGCACATCTTATTTTAGTACGCAACGAGCGCATGCTGTGAGTGGACGGGGACTTAAAAAAATATTTTACTGTTTTTTCTTGTTTAATCCCTTAAGGGATAATTCCCTTCGTGTTCATTTTGGAAATGTAAAAACACAAGCCGCTAGCACCGCAACACGAATAAAGAGGAAAGGTGCTACTTTCCATGGGTAAGTATTTGCGAAACAAATAACAATTTCGCGACGCTTCGGGGCGCATCTAACGATCTACGATCGATGGCTGCCAGAACAAAGTCTAGTAACAATGAATATGTTTTACAATACTTTTACACCTGCCAACAGGGTTGAGAGGTGAAAAAGACATGACCTCTCTGGCCTTGATTGCCTTGCTTTATAAACGAGAACGGCCTGTAGCCATGTGGCACGTCGATCCTCTTTCTACAAACGCTAACGCTTCGAGAACTATAAAAATGTTTGGAAATGACAAATCCGATCGACAACTCGATCACGTCACTACCATACATTTTTATAGTTTTGGAAGCGGTGCCACGGCTAAGGCCCAAGGTATGTTCTGGGTTCCATTCTCAGCCCCAGCCATTTTTTTAATTTGGTTAGTTATAGTATGTATCATTATTCATCATCATTATCAACCCATATACAGCTCACTGTTGAGCTCGAGTCTCCTCTCAGAATGAAAAGAGTTAAGCCATTAGTCCACCACGCTGGCCCAATGCGAATTGGCAGACTTCGCACACGCAGAGAATAAGGAAATTCTACTTATTATTGCTACTACGCCAAAAGTGGCGGAGCATTGCACAGAAGGCGTCGCTCATCGCTGCAACCACGACCACTCTGCCAAGAGTGCATGATTAAGAAGAACTTATTATTAATTATTATTATTATTTACCTCTCTGTTCCGTCTCCAGCGCCGTGGACAACACTCTTTCACAAACGTTGCACACGAGCCATTCGCAATCCAAGTTTGAACCACTGGCGTTGCTTGAATCTGTAACATGGAGGATGGAGGATTAATGATTAATATTTAACCGACTTCAAAAAGGAGGAGGTTCTCAATTTGCTCGGTATATTCTTTTCTTTTATGTATGTACTTGTACACCGATTACTCGAAGAAGCCTGGACCGATTTCAAAAATTATATAGGTGCCTAGTGTGATCGTAAATTTTTCCATTTAGTGCTTTAAAGCACTACAATTTCATGAAGGAATCGATCTGATGATGGGGCCATAATACGCCTACTTATTCGATATCAGATGATAAGTACCTACTGTAATCTTACCTGATGACCTGAGTCGTCACTGTGGTAAAAAAAAACAATTAGTACGTAGAATCATACTGCATTCCGAATCCGACCAATTCAATGTGTAATTAATTAACATTCCCGTTTAAAATCCGTTTCACGAATGACAAAATGTAGCCTACACATTTTGTTTCATGTGCTGTTTAAAACTAAGCATAGTTCAGCAATGCAATTAGGTCGTACGAATGCTTTGATTTTCTCTCGTTTTTGGTCCGGAATACGAACGGACCGGCGACAAAAGAACGAGCTACGTGCGCTCTGCATTTATAAAATAGGTCAGCAAATTGCATACGTACGTAAATGCTAACACTTATTAGTGTATTAAAGAGACAATTCTCGCTGCATCTTCCCATCGCGGATTTACGAATAACAGCTTTAGACTTCAAAAAATAATAGATAACCCAGAAATAAGCAATATAGATATCATGCTTATAGCCAAGTCGGGATTTCGGAACATTTTGAGTGAAAAAAGCTGCCGCTTTTTTCTTTCAATGAAAGCAGGATATCGTAGAAAACGTATATATACAAAGTTATTGAATAATTGAAAATATTTAATCAAAGTTCAAATTACGTTTAGGTGACATTAGTAAAAATGTCCATATAAAATTTATTTAAATAAAAATATATTTTAAATCAGATTTACAATATCGTTAAATAGTCTTATTCGTCTTTTGAATTAAGAATAAATAAAAACAAAACAGAAATCACACGGTCGAGTTATTCTCGAAAAGCGAGCCTGTCCCGCGCGGGGCATTTAATTTTGATTTAAAAATCGGGACGTTTGGCAACGCTGGTACATACATACCTATACGTAGGTACATAATAAAAAATGATTGTTTATAATTTATAAAAAATATTAGCTGACCCGGCAAACGTACTTAAAAATATCGTTCATCCAAAAATATTAAAATTACGATTTAAAGTATGGGAAAACGACAAATATAGAAAAAAAATCATTAAAAATTGGTTTGGCCTTTTAGAGGAAAATGATGATATTAGACTTAAATCAGCATCATATTTAGTCAAATATTTTTCTAATATAAAGACATCTTAATCCCACCAAAAATATTTTCATGTAAAGTAACGCTTGTACTATAAAAAAGTTATCACAACTTGTAACCGTTGTGTGTAGGGTTAAAGACGTCTTTTAAAACTAGTTAACATTCCCCTTCTCTACTCAAGTCATTCTCACTCACTTACGGAACACTTCGTACTATCTCGTCTCTTGACGGCTGGAGCAGAAAGATCAAATGACGCACCGATATACTCGTATATTATCTTATCAAAAACTGGGTAAGTACCTTCCAATACAGGATCTTCCACTGTAGAACTTGATGTAGGAACATTGTCAGAGCAGTGCAAAGATATTGTATGATCGAGCAGCTCAGCCTCAGTCGTGAAAATCTCATGGCACATCACGCATGAGTGCCAGGCCAATAGGTTAGGCCCAGTATATTCCTGTTCCTAAAAACAATTGTGAAAAAATGCCAGAATTAAAAGTCTAGCAGTTACTCTGTGCTTTATACTGAAGTATATTATATCTAAATCTATGATAAAAATAAAGGATTCTAAAACAATCAAGACACTATTTTTAACACGTTTCTATTTACGTCCTACATACTTATAACGACATTTTGCAAATCATTGAGATACGAGTATCTACTATTTTGTCGAGGTTGAATGCATAAGTTTTTAGAATGTGATTTAAGATAGTCAAAATAATTTGTAATTAATGATGATTTTAAAACGAGCTTTTTTTATATGATTGTGTAAGTGCCTCACGTGCGTCAAATCAGTCTCAAACGGTGAAGGAAAAACATCGTGAGGAAGCCTGCATACCAGAGAATTATCTTAATTCTCTGCGTGTGTGAAGTCTGCCAATCCGCATTGGATCAGCGTGGTGGACTATTGGCCTTACCCCTCTCATTCTGAGAGGAGACTCGAGCTCAGCAGTGAGCTGAATATGGGTTGATAATGATGATGAATGAAATAACTGAAGCAAACCTCGGTCGCCCAGTTATTACAAATTATACGTGAAACTGAAATAACCTTATTGTTTTCGGCATGCACTTGTACAGGTAATAAAAATTCGTTAACTGTGTTATCGTCCAGCAAAGTTGGCTCGTAATTGAAGAAATTATCTGATTGTACGACGTACAGTTCTGAGTTTAATTCATTAGTTTGTTGTTCTGAATTCAAAATTGAATTATTTTCTATGTTAAAATAACGTCCAGAATTATTTGAATTCAAAGATAACTCTGGTTCAACTGTTGAAATAAATGACTCAGTAGCGACATCTATATCTTTAACGTGTGTGTCGTTAACGTATGGGCTGTTACTGAATAATGGATCATCCGGTCCGTAGTGATCCCTTAAAGAATCTGTTAATTCTTTATACGGGAAATCAGGTGGATCAAACATCATTTCTGTTTTATATCTGAAACAAATATAAAAAAGTAAGTAGAGGTTTATTGCAGGTAGAGCACATAATGCAGATTTCCTTTTCTTGCATAATTGCTTTTCGCATTAAATTTTGTGAAGTGAGGCCATTAATCTAACGCTGTTTGGTTATATTTATTATCCAATCATTATCTAATATTTTTGAGAAAAACAAACTAAAAAAATAGTTTTCAAAATTCATCAGCTTGTTGTCGTTTCTGAACATTCTCATTTTTGTCAATGTCAATGTCATATTGTCACTGACAAGTGACAACTGACAACTCAAGTTGTAGTTGACATTTGACGGACGTTTTATTATTGTTAGTAAACGGCCGATTTCTTGTTATTTTACTATTTCCTAATATTTTAATTACAAAAATGAAAGTGGACGTGCAGCAGAATGTCGA
The DNA here is from genome assembly GCF_947172395.1 of Bicyclus anynana. Taxonomy (NCBI): domain Eukaryota; kingdom Metazoa; phylum Arthropoda; class Insecta; order Lepidoptera; family Nymphalidae; genus Bicyclus; species Bicyclus anynana. Next base: position 4,776,684 of record NC_069103.1, on the reverse strand, counting down.
CAAGCCAAAAATACCACTGCCGACGCTCTCTCAAATAAATGCTGATCGAATAACACTCGTAAGTTATAATTCGGAGGTTATAATTTTGTTCATACAAAATCACAGTTTTCTGTAAATTTACAAGTATTCTCATCAAAAAATGTTTTGAATTAGATCAATAATACATAGAAGATAAATAAATGTCTGATACGACTGCAAGAAATAGAGTTTTTCTTGATTAAAACAGCTATCACTGCAGCTTCAACTTTTTGAGGTTGTTTACATTTCGAAATATTTTGCAATTTTCGCTAAGTTACAAAATTTGATTTCTTTTGTCATAAAACTTAACTTTTTAAACTACATATGCCATCAAACTTTATAATAATGCAGTCCGAGGTAGAATGTGTGTGTTTAATAATGATCCTAGATTCATTGCCTAACTTAGATCAATTTTAGAATTAATACTTTCTTAGTTGACTTAACTTGGGTTGGTGGTAGGATTCTTCCATGGCTTGTTGATAAGACATGAGCATCAAACAGTTTAGTGATTGAATACCACATAGAGCATTTAGGGGAGTAGGTATGTTATCCCTTCCAAGTTGTGCTCTGCCATCTGTGACTGCCTTGTTTAATATTTCTTGAGATTGCAACCAAGTACTGATCAAAGTGCAGTATATGCATAGAAATATAATTATGATAAAAAAAAGATGATGCACAGAAACTTTACTTAATTTATATTTACATAGTAAAGTTATATTTTTATGTTGATTAAATGCCAATCTTTAATTTCTTACTGAGGTAGTTAGACAACTAACAATTAAATTATTTATATTGATAAACAAGTTTCATGTTAATGTAAATTTAAAGTCCCAAAGTAGAGATAGATTAAATAGTTTTACAAAAGTTGGGTTACATTTAAAAATAATCTACTTCTATAATTGATCTGTATAGATATTATTTAAAAAAAAACCTACTACTTACTAAAATAATGAGTAATAAAAGGTTATAGAAGTTTTTAAACAGAGATAAGTTATAGTTTGTGTTTATATATGTAGAGACTATCTGAAATACATAACTCCATTATGTGATTGCATTTTTGTTGATATAATGTTTTACCATAATAATAATATAGCAGATTAGTTAAATTGTGTCCTATATTTTGAGACACATTAGGACATTTATTTTTAAACATTCAAGGCAGTTTGATAACATGTTTACATACCTACAGTTAACATACATATCAGACCGACTATAGGTACATATTTAAAACATTTCATGAAGGTTAAGCTGTTTTATATTTACGGAGCAGCCCACTGGTCTTGCTCCTACAAAACAAATCTATGTAACACAGCTCACTGAATTTATAAATCAATATGGTTTAATATTTTACAGCTTGCAAACCAGTACTGGTCTCCGCAAACCCAAGAGAATCACTTACCCTATGATGCTGCAATTGTGGAGTCAATATACCATGCAGAGATTCTTGAGTCCAAGTAAGTTGAAACAAATCAAATAGTAATGATAGTAATTGAAAATTTAAAATAAATGCGCCAATAAAAATTCTTAGCCCCACTGAATTTAACAAAACACTACTTCAGGGTCAATAACCTCATGGATTTAGTTCGTTGACCTGGTTTTATTTTTTAAAAATTTGCCAGTTATAAGTTAAATGATAATTTGTGAAATATTATTTGTAAGTTTATTTATAATATTGAGGGATTTTTTAAATATGATTCATTACTTTCATATTATTTTTTTAACATTATTTTAATTATTGATTGTTGTGATGATGTGATAATATTTAATAACAAAAAGCGATCTGTCACAGAATAGCTTTATTAACCTGTAAAAAAAACAGAAAATAAATATTACCTAAAAGTTAATCTGTAGGATAATATTACCATGATTTATGAATTTTAAATGTTTTATGAAAATATACTTGATTAATTTCAAACATTTGTAAATTCTATCACCTATACTAATATTATAAAGAGATTTACTGTAGCAATTATGAAAATTCTTTTACTAATAGTTAGGAGTATTATGTTGTGAGTGTTGTAAAACCGTGGGGTGTCGGGTAGTGAATTATATAGAAAAAACAAATTCATCTCTGCTCTCAAGTCTCAGTCTTTGCTTGGAGTTATTTTCTGCCATATGAATATGATGGACCCAACACCTTCTTGGTGATTCCATGGAATTCCAAGATATTATTATTTTTATTACTATTTTTAAATGGCTATATACCAGCGGCGAAGAGTGCAAGCAAGCTGATTCCCGTTGGGTTACCTTTAAAAATCCATGCATATTCATTGTTGTACTGTATCTAGATATTTATGAAGAAAGAGTAAAACATTTATTTAAAAACTTGTGCCACATTTAACATCTTAACATTATTATAGTGCCTGATACCCTGACCACTTAGGCAACATATGAGAAACCGGAGTTTGCTATATGAATTTATTTTTCATTGGAATGGCTTATCTTCATCTAAATTCCATCCTTCGCCACTGGTATATACTATATACTATGGTAAAACAATGAGCTTTCTTTTTGTCAATTACAGTTTCGCAGTTCGTCGTATCATGATGCTGGAGTTTTCCCAATATATGGAGAACTATTTGTGGCCACACTATGAGGCAGGGAAAGCGTCACATGCTCATATGATGTCAATTATTGTCATGATCAATGAGAAATTTAGAGAACGAGTTCCTGCTTGGCAGGTGTGTATGAACCATTATTATGTTTAAATTTGACTGAATTAGAAAAATTATCTATACTAATATTGTAAAGAGAAAAGATTTGGTTGTTGGTTCGTTTGTGTGGAATATACTCCAAAACTACTGAACCGTTTTCAAAAAAAAAATTCACTGTTGGGATGCTACACTATCCCTGGGTTCTTTAAGCTATATTGTATCCCTATATTCCTATGGAAACGGGAACTACGCGGGTCAAACCGCGTGACGTCTGCTAGTTAAGATGTTAAACAGTTGCATAATTGAGGTTTTTGACACTCAAATTCAGTAGTAGTAGCCTAGGCCTTAGGTCTTCTGCTTTTGATCACCGCGCTGGCCAAATGCGGATTGGCAGACTTCACGTAGAGAAATACGAAAATTCGTAGTACGCAGGTTTCCTCACCATGTTTTCCTCCACCGTTTGAGACACGTGATGTTTAATTTCTTAAAATGCACAAAACTGAAAAGTTGGAGGTGCATATCCCGGACCGGATTCGAACCTACGCCCTTCGAAGGTCAAGAGGTCATGTTCACTGGGCTATCACATCTCTCTTACAAGTGATACTGACTATTTATTCGAAGAAATTTTCAGTTTAAATTCTCAGATAGGAAGTTGGTGGTGTTACACCTCCGTGCCTTGGCGAGCACGTAAAATCGTCAGTTCCACTTTTAAATATTGGATAGAAGCAGGCGTTACTTTGCGGAAGTTCATCATGATTATATAATGATTTATTTATTTTGCTATCATCCGCGAAAATTCGGCGAACCCATGCGACAACGTCACCCAGGTCCGACAAAATACTCTCTACGTACGTTTCACCCCGAAACCGGAGCATCCTCAGGAGATGTTGACTCTACAACGTCTTTACAATTCGTACTTTGCAATTGCACGTTGTAGAGTCAACATCTCCTGAGGATGCTCCGGTTTCGGGGTGAAACGTACGTAGAGAGTATTTTGTCGGACCTGGGTGACGTTGTCGCATGGGTTCGCCGAATTTTCGCGGATGATAGCAAAATAAATAAATCATTATATAATCGTCAGTTCCGCTTATTATCATCTGATAGTGGTTGTTAATTAAACATTATCACCTTAAGTCTGCCAACCCGCATTTAGAGTTGTATGGTGGGTCTAAGTTCCATATCTCCTACTATAAGGAGAGAGGCCTAGCTCTGTATACTGATAATGATGACTCCAAAATGTTTAACTTTTCAGGCATTTCTCAAAAAGCCTGAACACTTTCCCGCCTTCTTCGAACAAGTGCTAAGAGCCAGCGTTCTGGAGGAAACGAGAAATATGCGCGAGCAGACAGCATTGCTTCTATTTCTGAACCATTGCTTTGGCAGTATGGAAGTGCAGCTATGTAGGGACCAAGTCAAGAGGCTGGTCTCTCTCAGTATGTGGATCAGTTTGCAAGAAGGTTTGTGGATATTACCTTTTAATGATTAATCTTTACCTTTGGTATGATTAATCTTTACTAATACGATAAGTTTGTGAGTTTTTGAAGTTGTAATCTTTAGATCTACAAAACCGATTTTAAGGATATGTGAAAATTCTTTTAGCAATAGTTTATACAACTTTAAGGTACATCTTTATCAAGTAACATAGGCTATATTTTACTCCCATGTTTCCATCAGAACAGGAGGTATGCGGATGAAACCGCGGGGCTGTCAGTGAATAATAATTAAAAAAAAAAATTGTATTAAGTAACTCTACCTCTAAAAACTGTTTCTGTAGATATACTATGTAACTTCCGATCACAATATCCTAGGTTGGGCTTTGAAATATTGAGTATTTCTGTCTTCCAAGAAATTGACGTTAAAAATTCTCATTTGCCTTCTCTGACATGTTGGATTTGTAGTGACGTCACATGCGGGCATATGATTCAGTTGAGATTCAAAGGGGTTGACATATGATTCAGTAATTATATACAACGAACATAGAACCTTTACAGTCAAATAAATTGGGATGAAGAATCTTAATAAGTTTTAAGAAATGCATAGAGCTGAGGCAGCGCCCCTTTCAGCCGAAGCCTTAGTATTAAGTTAGTATTAAGTCTCATGTTTACTCTTAATTATTTTATGTTTTTTGGCTGAATAAATGATTTTATTATTATTATTAAATGTGTGAGAACATGTCTCAAGTCGTAGGGACTAGTGATTGGCGTAAAATAACATATTATGCGAGAAATCGTTTTAAGCGTGATCATATTAAGCGGGCTCTACTGTATACGAAGCTTCTAACCGCCAAATTACCCTACAACTCCTCTTTAACAGCCAGTTTCTTCATGTAAAGCTAAAGTAACAGTAAAAGTAGTAAGTAGTAAAGAACTAAGAAGACTTTATTGTTCAGTGAATAAGACCGTCACTTTTGATTTATACCGTTACTTTGAATGTTACTTGCGAATGAAGAAACTGGCCGTAATTGAAAACTTATTTATAGGAAGAAGGAATCAAGAGTTCAAAGCCGTGCCAAAATGGCGTAAGTACTGGCGCGCTATCCAGAAGAAAGACAAGCCGGAGCTCATGGAGAAGTTGCTGTGGGAGCGGCGCTACTTGCAGCGGCTGATGATCAAATTCATGCGTATCCTGGAGAGCATTCCTGAAACGGGGGACTTTGATGCTTACGCGGTCAAGTTAGTAAATATTCATTAACTAGCGGACGCCCGCGACGTCGTCCGCGTGTAACTCTACTACTACCCTACCCTGAGCCTACCCCTACCCTACCGCTACCCTACCCCTACCCAACTCCTATCATACCCCTACCCTACCACGCGACGGAAGCTTAAAAAATGGAGTAACTTCTCCCGTTTTCCCAACATTTCCCTTCACTGCTCTGCTCCTATTCATCGTAGCGTGATGAAAAGTATACTATAACCTGCCCAAGAGTATGAAGATTAATTGTACCAAGTTTTGTTAAAATCCGTAGAGTAGTTTTTGTTTATATGTATAACGAACATACAGACAGACAGACAGAAAGACAGACAGACAGACAAAAATTTTACTGATTGCATTTTTGGCATCAGTATCGATCACTTAACACCCCCTGATAGTTATTTTGGAAAGATATTTCATGTACAGAATTTACCTCTCAACAGATTTATTATAAGTATAGATTTAATAATAATAATGAAGCCTGATATTTTTTTGCATAATATTATTGCAATATATCATTGACACCAAAGATTTTATACTGTAGATACTTATGTCACTAATGCGTCGTAACTGAGACGCACAATAGTGGCTAATTGTCTTAATTTCATTTAGTCGCAGATTTAACAGACCTAGATTAACATAGGATCTAGGATTGTTATTATTATCGACGGTCGAGCGGCGCAGTGGGTAGTGACCCAGCTTTCTGCATCCATAGCATGGGTTTTTTCCAGTGTCCGTGTGTATTTATACATTATACTAATAAGTATTTATATGTAGTATATAAATGTATATGAATATTATAATATCAACTATCTTAGTATCCTTTACACAAGCCGTATAACATAACACTGTATGGTTACTTTGGGGCTAGATAGTGAAGGGCTAGATTGAGTCTTGATAGCCCAGTGGATATGGCCTCTGCCTCCGATTCCGGAGGCTGTGGGTTCGAATCCGGTCCGGGGCATGCACCTCCAACTTTTCAGTTGTGTGCATCTTAAGAAATTTACTATCCTAGGAAACCTGCATACCAGAGAATTATCTTAATTCTCTGCGTGTGTGAAGTCTGCCAATCCGCATTGGGCCAGCGTGGTGGACTATTGGCCTAACCCCTCTCATTCTGAGAGGAGACTCGAGCTCAGTAGTGAGCCGAATATGGGTTTATGACATAGATAGTGAATATGTATTGTTTAAGTATATTATTATTATTTATTATTATTATTTACATAGGGTACGTTATATCCTGGAAAAATACATACTTATTTTTCGCGGGTAACGCCGTGGGGCGCAGCTAGTTATAATATAAGGCTTGGTTGATAATGATGATTCATGACGTATGTCTTGGCAGGTATTGCGAGCGGTTCCTCGAGCTGATGATAGACCTGGAGGCGCTGTTGCCCACGCGCCGGTTCTTCAACACGGTGATGGATGACTGCCATCTTGTGGTCCGGTGCCAGCTGGCGCCCCTCGCACGAAGAGTGGAAGGTCAGCTGTTCGTACAGGTAAGTGGAGTTTTCCAGGCTTAGCATGCGTCAATAATATACAGGGTGCTGGAGAGTATATCCCACAAGGGGATTTCCTCTAGGATTATATTCTTTAAGTGCGTGGCAGGCTACGTTTGGTTTAGGGTTCCGCAGTTGTAGTTGACTTAGAATGGTGGTTGTTGTAGTTGACTTAGAATGGTCGTTTTTGGTTGATCATCTACAACTCTTTAAATATTAAGTAGTGATACTATTCCTCTTAATCTACTATATAAAAATAAGTCGGGTTTTCCTTCCTGACGCTATAACTCCAGAACACACGAACCGATTTCCACGGTTTTGCATTCGTTAGAAAGGTCATGGGCTCCGTGAGGTTTATAGCAAAGAAAATTCAGGAAAAAATTCAACGTACGGTAGAGGTTAAAGTTTACATCGAGTTTCACGCGGACGAAGTCGCGGGCGTCCGCTAGTTTTATTAATTATATTTCTGTGCATTAATCACGTATCCATAAACAACCCTTTAGCTGGTAGAAGGGCGGGACACTCAAATTTAATCAATTTATTTTAAATAAGATTCAAATAATCTTATTACTTCAAAAACAGATCCCTAAATCGAAAACTGGTATTTAAAAATAGATTAGTTATGCAGTTCGGCTCCTAGTAGTGGACTTGTCAACCTTGGGGTTATGGGAAATACTCCCCAGCACCCTGTATAAGATGGCGAAGTTCAGTGTTAATTAGTAGGTGGATCAAGATGGACGTGTATCTAAAGCCACTGCGTCAAACTTTTACAATATGGAGCTTCGATTTTTCGTTGTGGCAGGGGCTACTGTTTGATACTTTTGTTATCTATTTTTAATAACCAAAATATCTTTTAATGTTTTTAGTATTACAGCCAACGAAACAAAATAAAAATAACATTTTTACTTCAGTTGTGTGCATTTTTGTGTGTCTCAAACTTTGAAGGAAAAACATCGTGAGGAAACCTGCATACCAGAGAATTTCCTTAATTCTCTGCGTGTGTGAGTGTTCTTAAGTCTGACGACAATAGTGATCGTAAAAGAGATTCACATAGTCATCATAAACCCGCTAACCCGCATTGGGACAACGTGGTGGGTACATTGCTTCTCTACTACAAGTAGTGAAGGCACCTGTTGTGGGTCGTTCGGGTTAAAAATAACACACAGAAATACTATGACGCTTTTATTTCTAATATTTTATGGATTATTTAGGAATAAAATTAAAGAATATATAAAAGTTCCTACAGATCATAAATCATACAAAGTTATAGTGTAAACAGTGATCAAGTTAAACATTAGTGCAAGAGAGCAAAAATCATTTCCAAATTAGATTATAAATATCTAGCTGCTTATACGTAGACAAAGAAATAGACGAATAATTAGCATCCGTTGCATTACCTCAAAAAAGAACAACTTATGTGTGGACTCTGTAAAGAATTGAAACAAATTCGATATTTGGTTGCACGTATGCCAATGAAGGTGTATACAATTACAACTGTCAGGAAACACAAACGCCGGAAGGGCAGTCCAAATTTGACAATTTGAAATGTGATGTAATAGATTTTCCTGCTGTTATTAAAAAAAAATTGTGTAAGCACAAAATTGGAGCCTTCACTAGTTGCAATTTGTAAATGAAGTGAGTTGCAAGTGAGTGAAGAGTGAGTGCAAGTGTTAAGCAAGCTTAAAATATATTGGTAAAATAATGATTTAGTGCAGTATTATGAATTTTGATGTAAAAAATCCTTTGACTGACAACGGTAGGCCAGTTAATCGCCTATTTCTTTCACTGTCTACGTGTTTATAGCTACACACACGAGAGATGTCGTTTATTGTAACTATCTCCATTTAATTGGTTTTCTAATAAATGTGGTTTTCTTGTGCAATGATGTGTAAAAAAAGTTATTAAAACAAGTAACACCATTTATGAAGGCAAGGTTGCACGTTTCTTTATAATATTATAAGAGATTTAATATACACAAAAAATTGGAGTACTTTTACAATCAACGACACGTCTATTTTTACCTTATTGTAAACATTGGGACGGACAAAAAGATCATTGTTTACAAAAAAATTGCCAGTCTTACAAATTTTGTGTTTTCACTTTAGAGTTTTCCTTAACTTGTCAAATATACAAGAAATCATTGTTATTCTTAAAATTAGGGAAATTATACAAACAATAATTAGCCTATAATTAAAAATGTTAATTTAATACAACTAAGGAATAATTTTGGTCCAATTTAAAATTAATTAAGTATCATCAATGAGCCCGAATATAAACTATAAATATAAAGTACAAATTATGTTAATAATAGGAAACACATTTTATATAAAAAAATAGTCTTACTTGTTATTGTGCACATACAAATATTTACTGAAACTGATAGTAAATTTATTACTAAATTGAAGATAATTAATAAATTTTGGTTTGATCTAGCAAAATGAGCAATAATAAAATTAAGTATCTTTTATGAGCTCAAAGAAAATTCTTAATCTTATAATAATTATAGTTAAGCGTTTCAATGTCGTGAATATGTGTAGGCATGTAAACCACAAAATAAACTTCTCGATTTGCACCATTACTGACAATAGCGCGCACCATCAAATTATTTATTAAATTAAAAAAAAGAAAGGAGATGGTCTTGGCCATTTCAGGTCCACTATTTTATTAAAATCTAAATAAATGAATAAATCTAACTAAATAAAAATGAATAAATAAAATTAAAATCCAAGTATTTGAGTTATAACAAAATGGCGCCCCTAAAGCAACTATGACATGACAATTGACAGCAAACGTCAAATCGACTACTGCATTGAACGTCATCAATCCGCCATTGTTACCCATAATAGTGTTGTATTTCTTGGGAGAAAATAAATATTGTTTGGAAAGAATTAAAATCAATTCGTAGATTGGTATATTCAAAAACAGTTAAAAAAATATTTTCTTTTATTTCCGCCAGGGTACATTGACTGATCCTGGGCTCCATACAATTTTGGACCATCTCCTTTATTAAATTGCAACAGTTGCAAAAGAATTCCAAATCATTCATGTACAGTAATTTAGTGGCATCTTATTATTAAAAATTTATATTATTTTATATCTTTTCATGATCCTAGACATATAATGCGCATAGAAGTGATTGGCTTCCTTAAGAAAATTAACGAATTTACAAACTTTTAATTAACTAACACATTTAAAGTTTTCAAATTCACTCAATTTAGACAAGTTTTGTGGAAGCTTTAGATCTAACTTTTTCTACTAATCTAGAGTCTAGAGTCTAATCTACAAGCGTGTATGTGTAGGAAGATTTGAATTTTAACTTACAACCTATAAGATTGTGTGTATAAATACTTCTATAGTCGATATTGCTTGGACACAATACTCTTCGTTTTATATATTCTAAGGCACATGTTACTATGAAGTGGAATACAAAATAGATGGCTACTTTAACAGTTGTGCAGAATTTATAAAATTAAGTCAGTTTAATAACTTATATCGATTTAAGTCAAATAAATAAACAAATCATCCGAATATGGCGATGGTATTTCACTTATCTGATCATTTTGTTTATTCGCTAACTCAGTGTCTTTTAAAAATTAACGGTACGTACGTTTTATATTGCAACATTATCGAATGATACGAAAATAGTTCGTACTTGGAAAACCATTTAATTACAAAGTTCGGTGGCTTTTCATTTCTGATAGCAACTACGTTAGCGAATAGTCCATTCCTGCACAGTTTTCAACTAATTGCTAATAAACGTCACTTACATGTTAGTTTTAAAATCGACGTATTAAAATTCGATTTAAAATTCGTTTAGCGAGTATTATAATTTTAAAATTTCCATTTTTTATAGAGGGACATAATAAAAAGTGTGCTTTTAAGCTTTAGTCGTTGTCATATTATATAAGGCACTACATTTAACCTCGAGATTCCCTAAGTCTTTGTTTCCCTAATCTAATAATATATTTTTTGTATAAGTGTGCATTAATTAATTGTTTGAGATAAGGCATAAAGCTGTAGATTTGTCATATTCTATGGTTGCTTACCATTGGTTAAAGAGATTATAGCAATAATTTTTTGATTGATACAATGTATCTGCTACCTCACTTTAGAAGTAAAAAAATTGTAGGGGCTAATTTCTGGATTTACTAAACCGATTTCGAAAATTCTTATACCACTTGTAAGCCACATTGGCAAAATTATCTTCAAAATCGGTATCCGGAGATTATCCGCTACAACCTCACAAACTTCACCTCTTTATGATATTAGTATAAATTGCGCTACCCTCACTTTACGCTTTATACAGGATGCTCGGAAGTATTTCCCATAACTTTATATATTCTGTATGGAACATTGTTTAAAAACGTCTAAGGAACATGTTCTAAAATGAATATTTTCGGAGTAAAAAATATTTCTTTTGTAAATAGATCTTAAATTGTGTCCCATATGTCGCATCCTTATATTATGACCTAGCCAAACTTATTCATTGATAAATTACTAGTGATGTACGCAGTGCCAGTTGCAATATCTTGTCGATATCGACAGTTTTACCACTACGATTACGTATTTAACAATGCAATGATAGATAAAGACGTGTGTTACATGGTCAGTCGGAATTATTTGAATTACTTTGTATGAAAACAAAAAGTTCATTTTTGTTAAAAAAATTAGTTATGCAGTTAGACTTCTATATGTGGACTTGTCAACACCTTAAAGTTATGGGATAAACTCCGCAACACCCTGTATAACTTGTTTTCATTACTTATGAATCCTGTATCGCTCGGATCGCTCGCTTAGACTGTTTGCTTATAAGCGCGTTTTTTTCGCTCAGTTTAGTAGATGCATACAACTCGTCTACATAATAATTACTTCCATATTATCTTTGAATAAAATAGCTGTAGCGAAACAGTCGTCTCTGAAGTTTGCCAGACACCGAACTGCGAAAGTATCGTATGTTTTGCCAACTTCACTTCGGTACACTGCACAGCAATACGCCTCGTGTTCAGAGACGACTATTTGACAAAAACTACAGCACTAGACTCCGCGCCACAAAAGAAGTCCCGCGGTTAAAACGTGAACTAAAATTAACAGCTCCTTACACAAATGACAATAAGACCGCTATTATGACGTTAGCGCTGCGTCTAAGGGACTTGTTTCATAGCGCGGGGTATAACCATGAATTCCGCAGTTTCAGTCTCGAAAACATATTTTTTTTTTATAATTAATAGTTCCCACCGTTCATATGAGTCATTTCGTCGCCCCACTCACCAGTTGGTATAGGTTCTGCGTAACAGCAGCTTTTTCTCAACAAAAACGTAACATGCGATTGTCGGACCACACACACATAGAAGATGAGGATAGCTTGCAGTAAATTGACGACTATGTGTGCGTAGAACAGTCCGTCAAAGTTGAGCCATGACAGCAATAGGAATAGCCATGCTACTGTCATTATGAGGAATAGCTGCATGAATAGATCGAAACTGAAACAAAAATATTGTCATCTATATACTCATTACGAAATATTTAAATCTATACTACAGCCTTTCTTGATGAGTACTGTTTACCAACAAAGAAATTGGAAATGAAGGTAGAAAATGCATATCATTTCATAAATTAATTATTTATTTTTAATTATATATGGTTTGTTTATAAAATGTTATATTTAATTTGTTTGTTGGTAAACAGTACTCATCAAGAAAAGCTGTAGTATAGCTGACGCCGCGCGGTATCACCTGCGTGGTTCCCGTTCCCGTAGGAATACGGGGACAAAATACAGCCTACCTTCATTGATAAATGGGCTATCTAAAACTAAAAGAATTTTTCAAATCGGACTAGTAGTTCCTGAGATTAGCGCGTTCAAGCAAATAAACAAACTCTTCAGCTTTATAATATTAATATAGATGCTTAGCGTATAAAAATTAAATTTGACAGGGATATAGTTTATAGTCAGTGGACATCCGCTAAACAGATTTTGCGATAGGATCGGATTAAAGAGGTCTAAGGGCGGACGAAGTCGCAGCCGGTGTGGCTTCGGATCACAAGGTCCTGGATTCGAGTCTCGGGTCGTGGTACGAAATACTGAGCTTTTCATCCTGCTAAGAAATCAAGTAGGGTGAGTTGATAATATTACACCCCGTACCTTGGAGAGCATATTAAGTCGCCGGTCCCGGTTATTACCATTAACATCTGATATCTGTGACTAGCTGACGCCGCGGTTTTACCCGCGTGGTTCCCGTTCCCGTAGGAATACGGGGATAAAATATAGCCTATAGCCTTCCTCGATAAATGGGCTATCTTACACTGAAAGAATTTTTCAAATCGTTCCAGTAGTTTCTGAGATTAGCGCGTTCAATCAAACAAACTCTTCAGCTTTATAATATTAGTATAGATGATAGTGGTCATAAAACAATTTAGAGCAGTGTGGAAGCTCCATATCTCTTCTCCTCTAAGGAGGAAGTAAGCCGTTAATAGTCTGATAATAATGAGACACAAGAGACTGCAGATCGAATGGAGGTCCGTTTGTTATTCTTAAGTTCATCAGCTACATAGAGACATAGAGAAATAACTTTACTTACCATCCTTTCAGCTTGTAATGTATCCTTCCATATATGTTTATGCGTTTGATAACTTTGAGCGTCGTCACGTAAAAGAAAAGGTTAAAGATTATTGTGAACGCAACTGGCGTGAAAAATACAGCGATTCCCAGCCATCCTGACAATATGTACAAAAATATATTACAACAAATAGCCAATTTAAAGTTATGATAAACTAGCGAACGCCCCGTGACTTCGTTAAACCCTACCTTACCCTACTTTTACCCCTTAACCTAACCCCTACTATACCCCTACCCTATCCTACTACTACCCTAAGTATTCTGTGTCCGCGTCATTCTTCAAGAGCTCGACCAATTTTCAGCCAAATCAGTGAAGCCGTGTGTAATATAAAAAAACTGAAAAAAACAAGGTCAGTCCAAAGTGTAAACAGTCGGGACCAATCAAATAATGTAGACGAAAATAATTTTAACCAATTTAAATGGTTCCAACTGTTTTCTAATTGCTTTCTACACTTCTGGACTGAGCTTGTTTTTTTTTCTTGTTAGTTTTTTTTATATTTTATGCAGTCGGTTTTTTTATTTGTTTAATTAATTTACACCAAGACCTAGAAGTTAAAGGAAAAATATCATACCAATAGTTTCCTGTTCCACATCCTCAAGTATGATGGTGTTGGACAGCCTCATCTTCTTGTAAGGGTTGGTGCCAGAGTCCAGCAGGAAGTGGGCGCAGATCGCCATGGCGGCCATGACACCAACCGCAGACCACACCACGCTCGAGTAGTAACAGTATTTGCGGACGTCGGTTACACGCAAGAAGACATTCCTAGACCTGCAAGACAGACTAATAAATAGAGAAAAGTAAAACATTTTATCATAATACTAGCGGACGCCCTCCGTGGCGCGGTGGATTTACAAGACGGAGGTCCTGGGTTCGATCCCCGGCTGGGCTGTTTGAGGTTTTCTTAATTGGTCCAGCTCTGGCTGGTGGGAGGCTTCGTCCGTGACTACTTACCACCCTACCGACAAAGACGTACCGCCAAACGATTTAGCGTTCCGGTACGATGTCGTGTCAAAACCGAAAGGGGTGTGGATTTTCATTCTCCTCCTAACAAGTTAGCCCGCTTCCATCTTAGATTGCATCGTCAATTACCATCAGGTGAGATTGTAAACAAGATCGAACTAATAAAGAAAAAGCAAAAAAAAAAAAGCGCCCGCGACATCGTCCGCCCTTACATTTCCTTGATCCGGCCCTGTCGCAAAATTGGTTCTTAGCGGATCGCATCGAACGGGTTTTATCTATCGTAAAATTAAAAATCCGTTTGATGCGTCCGATACGTACGACGCGGATCTGTGGACGCCTACCATAACTATTAAGTATGCCTGCCTGTCAATTTTTAACTTTGTATATCAAGCGCTTTTCGATATACGTGATGAGACCTTTCGTTGAGATATACATATTACATTAAACCTGCGGGAGAATGAATTCTGCGGGAACTATGCATTTCTCCGGGATAAAAAGCAGCTTATATGTTGCTCAATTAACCTCCTCTATCTTCCAGTGAGAGTCTCATGGAAATCGGTTAGTCTTTCCAGAGATTAACCCAGAAAAGCAGACAGGTAGACAAAAAAAATGTTTCAAGTATTGTGTAAACAATAAAACAATAATTATAACTTGATGAAACATAGTTATTTTGAAATCACAAACAGATACTCTAACTTTATTTATATTTACTGATTAGTAATTAATAATTATCATTGCAATAATTGCAAATCAATACATATTTGATTTGACTCATTGAATAATATAAACACTTACTTGAACGTCTTCCAGATGTAAAAACCGAAACTGTTTAACCAGAAGAATGCTCCCAAAAGACTTATGTATAAAATTATATCTGAAAAAAAAAATACTCCTTGAATTAAAAAAAAAAACATTCAACAGAATAACTAACAATCAAATTTATTTAACATTTAATTACGAAAATACATCTGAAAACTTTTTAAAACATTTAGTAACTGCCAACTTAACAATTAACTACAAAATATGTATAATGTATGTATATAACTAAACTTAACTAATGTATAAAAATATAGGTATATGGTAATATATAAAACCATAACAGTGTACAGAAACACTGAAAAATTCAATACTAATATATGGAAGATAGTGTTATTCTGGTTCATTTGGTAATTCATTGTAAATACTTAAAACCATGCAACAGTATTTCGCTAATAAGATGTAGTTACTCAAGCCTAGTATAATTTACTCTTTGTCAACTCACCTGTGACCATAAAACTAACATGATTGCTCAACTCAGTAAATATCCTAACAAGATCGGCAGCTTGACTGACTATCAAACATATGTTGATAGTAGTTATTATATTCCCAGCAAGGTCACGTAGAGTTGGCAAAACAAAATATATTATGGCTACCAACAGATATAACACCATAGCAATGGCGTGGAAAACAGGATTCAATATTTTCTTCATGAGAAAACTTGTCTCTTTCCAATTTATTATAACTTCTGGGATGCATACTAGTCCGTACTGGCCTGTCATGTTCGAACTCGTTATTAGTATCTGGAATTTAAATAAGTCATGTTATAATATAACAGGGTACCTAACATTAAGGCTGCCAGTCCACCTAAGCGAAGCGAGACAATGGAGCCGAGAATTAGAGACATATTAACCAATAGGATTGCACAAAATCTCAGCTCCTCTTTAATGGACAGGGACTTGCGAGCTAGTTTAAAAATTCATATAAAACCGGTAAGCAGAGCGTGGTTAAATAAATTAAATTTAACATAGTCTGCAATTCGTCTCCGCTATGCTACGCTCCCTCACTCCATTTTGGTGGATATACAGCCTAACAATGAATAAACAAATTCATGTTCGCAGAGTACATCTTTACAGTAGTAATATTTCATGTCACTTCATTCATACTAATATTTTAAATGCAAAATTTTGTCTGTCTGTTACCTTTGAAATGATTTGGATGAGATTTAGTATAGAGATATAGTGTATCTTGAAGCAGAACATAGGTTACTTTTTATCCTGGAATAACTCATTGTTTCCACAGGATTTTTAAAAAACAATTATTCGTAAATAAACAAATAGTGAAATATATTTCACTAGTGGACACCAAAATAATTTCCATACAATGTAAATTATTCCTTACAAAGTCGTGTATTGTGGTTTTGTGGTTAAAGTAATATAGTTGTATGTATCATACCTTATCCATACAGTATTTAGCTTGATCGTGTATATAAGATGATGGCTCCTTCGCTTCAGGTAGAGCAATGGCCTCGTGTATGCTGTATGTGTTTGTTATGAGCAGATCGTCTTTAATTTGACCAACACTATGATGATGGTGGATTAAATGCTGGAGTCTCCCATCAGCTAACAACTTTAGTCTGCAATGAAGGACGACAATTCTTAGTATTCTATGGATTCATTATGTGGATAAATCATACTTTTGTTGATGAAAACATGTTTCACATGCAGCACAGCTGTGAGCATATCTACTCATAATAATTTAACAATTTCTTAAA
Source organism: Bicyclus anynana (assembly GCF_947172395.1). Lineage (NCBI taxonomy): Eukaryota > Metazoa > Arthropoda > Insecta > Lepidoptera > Nymphalidae > Bicyclus > Bicyclus anynana. Next base: position 4,759,718 of record NC_069103.1, on the reverse strand, counting down.
AATGTACATAACTGAAAAGTTGAAGGTGCATGCCTCAGACCAGATTCAAACCTACACCCTACAAATTGAAGACAGAGGTCAGATCGCAAATCTGAGAGGCTAAACACAAATCTGGGAGGTGTCAACCTCAAACTGTTGGACAAAATATTGTATCACTCCAAGCTTTAAAAAGATCATCTCCATATAAATTTAAATGTAATTTTACATATACACTTAACTTATTGTCTATACTCAATACCACCCATAATAATTATTAATTCAAGTTAATAAGGAGGCTTAGGTTCCCACAGAGCGCGATGGAACAAGCTATGTCCGGAGTATCTCTGTGTGATCAAATCAGAAATGAGGAGAACCCCAGAAGAACCAAAGGCACAGACATAGCTCAACATGTTTACGAAGCTGAAGTGGCAATGGGCGGGGCAAATAGTTCAAAGAGCCTATGGACATTGAGATCCCAAGGTGCTGGAATGGCAACCCCTCAGGTGGACTGACAGCATCAAGAGAATCACAGGAATTCACTGAATGCTGGCAGCTCAGGATCGTAATGTTTGGAAGTCCCTATAAAAGGCCTGTGTCCTGCAGTGGATGTCCATCGGCTGATATGATGATGATGAAAGTTAATAACTATAGTATACTAAACTAAATACTATGTATAAAGTTAGTATATTAAAAACTTGTTTCATACATACTCATCTTCAGATTTTCCCAAATCAAATATAGGGCGCTGTTGGGTTGTCTCACAGTCTGGCACGCCAGTAATATAGTTATAATATTTTACTTTTGCAATTTTACCATCTTCAGTCTTAAACTCTGGCTCCCATGCACCTGGTTATGTCATATCAATGAATGAATGTTATACATTATACACATACACAGAAAATATACATGTGGCCCTCAGGTGATGCTAAATGAACAACCAATTAATAGGTGAAAGGCTTCGGCCGTGGCTAGTATGACCAGTGTTTACAGCCAAATTTCCAAAATGACCAAGATGTTTGAATTGACAAATGGATTGAATGTTTATGGGATTTTTCATACTATCAAAGTTGTTTAAATACAGAGTATTAGATTCAAAAGTTTCATTAATTAGTCAAATTAAATTTTGTACATCACACAAACACTGTACAACATTGACATCCTATTTTATGCTTAGCAAATTCATAATGGGAAATTAATCTCAAGTTGGATATCTCAACAAGCAACTGTAACAACCACAGGTGATCAGAGATAATGACAAGTATTATAAGTGTGAATAACAATATCTATTCTAATATTATAAATGCAAAAGTAAGTCAGTATGTCTGTTACCTTTTTACAGCTAAACGGCTGAACCGATCAAAATGAATTTTGGTATAATGGTAAATGGGACCTTGGAGCAAAACATAGGCTACTTTTGACCCTAAAAAAGAAATAGTGAAATAGGGGTTGAAAGTTTGTATGAAAAGTCCTTCATTTTTAAAGTGACAGTTAAGTATAGCAATTTGTATTTGATTATTAAATGTACTTACTTTCATTAAACAGTTTGACCAATCTGCACACGGAGTCCACCATGATTTCATCAAGTTCACAACATTTGTTTATTTTCACACCGTAAATCTGATCCGATACATCGTTTAGATCATCCTCTCCGACTTCACCCGCGGCCGTCGCCAAAAACATCGTAATTATAAAAGTTTTCGCGTAAATAAGTAGCATTTTAATTTATTTATCTAATTTATATTCAATTAAATTGTTGCACCGCTCGCTCACATGTACGGTGCATTAGAATTTAGAACTTTTTGCTTGAACTTTTCAATTGCACAAGGCACGCAAAGGCACTTAAAGTCTTCGTTAGCTATAGAGCACGGAAGGAAGGTGAGTCATCTTATAATCGATTTGTTATCCTTAATACAGTGCTTATTTAGTGTTTTATTCAGTATTAATCTTTTTAAAATACGATAAACAATACTTAAACCAACAATGTCCAATCCAAACTTTATTAAGGATAGATTGACATTTGATTTGACATTGACAGATGATAGTTGACAAGTTGACAAGTTGACAGCCAAGTGACGGTAATCCACAGACTACAAAACGCTTAGACAGAGAAACCGTCCACGACCAAACATGATGGTGCTGAATGGATTTACAGTTTTGGGCACTAGCCAAAAAGTATATAGGGTCTAGCTTTTTTTCAGGACAATATAATTATTAAACAAAAACAAAATATATACATGATTATCTTTATTAATTGCATTACATAAATATCTGTTTTTTATTCAAACCCAACATGCATTTTTTAAGTATGTAAACCCAGACCAGAATTATAAAAAAAAAACCTACATTGAGGGTGCCAAGCCAGTGACGTATTAATTAAAGCCGTTTCTGAAAGAACCACGGGAAGGAGCTGTATGAAAATTCAAAAATTCAAAAATTGAATTTTTTTTAAAAGGATTTTATTTTTCTGATTTTAGTGTGTCCTAGCATAATGTAACGAAAGGCAATTTCGTTATTTTCATTTTAAATCAAAATTACTGAACCGATTTTCATGAAAATTAAGTGGGACCAACCTGAAAGTATACTCTTTCAAACAAAAAAAGATATTAAGAAATTGGTTAAGAAATCAACATTGTCATTTCTTAACCAATTTTGAAAATTTGTTACTTGAGGTAACAAACATAAAAAAAAAATTTTGAAGTCGTTTAAAAATACTTCTTAATCACAGATTAATGATAAGTGATAAGAAATGGTTTTAGAAAATATTCGCAAAATTTTGTAATATACCTATTTTTTTTTTTCAATGTACCTCAAGGCATCAATAGTGAGTGAGGTATACGTTATAAAATAAATTACCGACACAATAATATTCATAAAAAATATTGAGATGGAAGCATATAAATCGTCATTTTTGCTTTACAGGCACTCAAACAAGATCCATTATAAAATATACTATACATCTATAAATCCATATTTTGGCAATTTTGTTTCTTTTCTATCAATTAAGTCTTACCGCTACCGTATCATCAGCCAGAATCTCCTCGTCGTCTGCATCATCATCTGGACTCAGTTTCTCAGCCCATGGGCGAGTGAAGAACAGACAGCAGTTCTCATTGGCAAGACCACGTATGGCGCGCCTCCGGAATACGACCAGAATTAAAAAGATAACAACCCCTTGGAGACCGTTGAAAATGTCCATTATTCGCCTGCAAATAAAATTAACTTGAGCCTCAATAACATAAATAGAAAATGAAATATTTGTCTCACAGGTTTCAAATGTGAACATTATGTCTATTATCGATGAACTGTCGTACTTATTAATCCAAGCACTGTTTTTTTCTTAATTAGAAATAAAAAGGCACGTCCACTCTTACTAAATTTTGCATTATTTATTAATTTTATTTTCTCTAATATAGTGGCCAAAACATTTACAGTCGAGTTATGTAGTTTTATTAATGGTGAATTTCTAATTTGTTCTGGTCACTTTATTATTACAATTTAGAAATCATTTTTGTAACTTTGACCGCGAATAGTTGGCACGCATAACGTAGAAACTTTGCTTAATTTGTATTATGTAGGTAAAAAAATAAGTAATTTTTAGGTAAGAACAATTTTTAAATAACGTATCTGCTCACCATATTACGTGGGATTCGCCATGAGCGAAGCTAGCTATTTCGAATACCCAGGAAATGCCCATCACCAGGAATAATTTCAGAGAAGTCAGGAACCTAGAACAACCATTTTTTTACAAAGACACCATTTTGAAACATATTAGTGCTTGCTATGCTTTGTCTAGTCAACCTGAGGGTTGTTTTAAAATTGAATGATTCAACCTAAGGCTCTTTGTGATTGAGCTCATTCGAGAAAACACTCCTAACTTATCAAGCAACGTCGCCATCCCTATTTTACTGCCAAGCAACATCCCTCTTAATTCTGCCACCCAAAATAGCTGTTATTTCTGCCAAGCAACATCCCTATTATTTCTGCCAAGCAACCTCGCTGTTATTTCTGCCAAGCAACATCAATCTTATTTCTGCCAACCAACATCGCTGTTAGTTCTGCCAAGAAACATCGCTCTTATTTTTGCTAAGCAACATGGTTCTTATTTCTGCCAAGCAACATCGCTTGTATTCTTAACACTGCTGTGTTTCGACTTGAATTGTTATAGTTACTGCAGGCACTAATATGTGAATGTAACTCACTTATGCTTGAGGTTATTTAACTTGTTCACTTCGTACTTTCTGGTACTTCTCCACAATTTTAAGGACGACAAGACAAAGAGTATTATGTTTGCAGTGATCAGAACGGCAATTGGTGCGTAGAAAAATATCCATCTTTCGGTACGACCTGCAATATGAATGCGATTATCTACGAATATGCATACTCACAATTAAAGCCGCTTTCTATTAATTGATAAAATAATTTTCGAAATCATATTCATAGTCGTTTTTAATTATTTACCTAATCATTCTAAACATCATCACAAATGTCGTGCATATAAATTCAACTTACCTTTAAACCAGCAACTGTTGTCTCCTATTCCTGGCTTATAGTGCTCTCCTTCCACCAGATCGGTTATAAGAGACACGAACAAGAAGAAAATGGCGAAGCCCCAAGCGTAGCAATTGTATATGAGGTGCTGTTTCCTTTCGGTTTTCTTCAAGTAACTAGCATCCCTGAAAACATGACCACACATAAGATTTACCATTAGGTGATGACATCAAGTCGCAGTGAGTCGCTGGATGCAATGCAAAGACTGTGACGGAAGGAGTGGGTGCGAGAATTGTCCAGCGGTCGGTGATAGAACCACCACTGGCCCCTTTACCGCTGAGTTATTAAGGCTTACTTACTACTTAGAGATAGAATGTAGTCTTAAATAACATATAGGGTAATTTTTATGTATCTACATAAAAATTACCCTATATATGTTATTTAAGAAAACGGAAAAGAGAAAGCGGGATGAACGGGGGTAAACTAGCGGGGCGCAGCTAGCAAATATATAAACAACAAATATATTGACAAAACTTACTCTACAGTTCTATATACGTTAATGCTTATCACGTTCATCCACGAGAATATAGAGATCATCCAGAAGTAGACTAGAAAACCTGAAACGTAAAATTACACTTTTACACCATATTATTTATTTATTTATTAGTTATGTGATTATGACAATGGTATTTTATATGTTTAATGCAAGTTCACAGTAAAGTAAACACGACATGCAAATATCCGCAAAAATTACAAATTAAGAATAAGAAAAGTGATTGTTGCGCAAATGACCAAGATATAAATTATTTTTACAGTAACACAGATTTAAGTAGCGTAGCGTAGTCACATTATAACAAACAATTCTATATATTAATATTGTATAGTACTATCTTAAAACAATATAAGCACTTATCAATTACCTGTGATTGCACATATTTGACCTTTGAATCCGGGGCTGAGATGTAGAATGCCAAGAGATAGGAACCCTAACACCATGCTGCCACACATGGACATGTAACATACCCCCTGTAGGTCCCTGAAATTATAAAAAAAATCATCTCCCAAATTATTTATATAAAATTTTATCTCAACATTTACGTATTATATTATACCCCCCTTCCGGCCTGCGCGGACAGAGGGGTTACGATCGAATTTGCCAAGCAATAGCATCAAAATTGTTCTCATAGATTTCTGAAGCTGCACTAGTCGGCCTAAAAATCAAGCTCTGTAATGTTAGTAATGTTAAGTTGAAGTGTTATTTACCTCATCTGCGGCAAATACATGTAAATAGCGAGCGTGAAGAGAAGGAAGACCACAGAGACAAGCGCCAGAATACCACTTGTTACGAATTTGTAATTTTTTGTTTGCCATTTTTCAAAGCACGCCACTGCGACTGGGATGAGTCCCTGGCTTGGCTCGCTTGCGTTAATATACATTCGGCCGGTGCAAAATCTGAAAATATTATATAACATCTTATTTTCGCACAGATGAAATCTTAGATTTTAAATAGCGCCTTTTGAATACCCGCGTGTTTTAGGGTTCCATCCCAGGCCGTTAGACATTTTTTTCTTCTATTTTGGATAGGCTTGCGCTTGACTACAATAATGCCTGATGGTGAGCGATGATGAGGTCTAAGATGAAGCGCGCTTGCCTAGATGCCCATTCACTCTTGCCTTGAAGGTGCACAAATTGTAGGTGTCAGGAAACACAGACGCCGAAAGGTCATTCCACATCCTAACAGAGGGCCTAGTGGCAGTTTGATACTGTTACTGTCACGTAACGTAAACGCGAATTTCTAAGGAATTGAAACAGCGCCATCTAGTGGCACTACTGCACAACTGTTTCAATTCCATCAATGAAAATATTGAAAACTCCCACTAGGCACAGTTTTTCTTTTTCACTACGTCTCGCTGTTCTGTGCTAGAATGGCGATAGAGGAACAAGATTATAAAGTAAAAGGCCGATACATTACGATACTATGCGGTTACATTATTGACCTACCAAAAAAAAAAATATACTAACAAAGCAGGATCCTCCACGATGACGACTTCAGGCGAGTCCTGAGTTGACACCTTGTTCCCGTCAAGGATGATGTCCTTGAGGAGCATGTAACTATTCTCGCAGTTCAGGTTGATCCTATCCGTGGAGTTATCGCGGCAGTATCCTCTAGGTCGGATGATGTCGTTGTTGGGACAGCATGGTGACGCTGATGAAGCCAGCCCGCTTACCACAAGTAGTAACAGAAGACATTCCTGAAAAACCTGGCTTAAAGTCCTAGTTTTCCTACAATCTCGTTAAATACAGAGATGGTAATTACCTATTAGACTTTTGGTGTAAGTATCTGAAAGGCGAAATCTTGGAAACAAAGCTAGCTTGGCGTAATGGCACAGATAACCTGAGCGGACAGCATTGGCGTATCTAGGATTATTTCCAGGAATGGCCGACATTTAGTCTGTTATTAGTATCATAATAGAATTGGTGTGTGGGCACAGGTTCATTCTAAGGTGGGCACAGCGCCCCCTCCCCAATATACGCCCTTGGCGGACAGCTTTATTTAATTTATCAACTATTCATTTTTAAATTACAATTTGGGAGTATTCAAGTCTCAAAAAATACGAATTATTTTTAACGATCTAATAGAACGTTTGTGAACAAAATATGACCCTTTCACAAATGTCAACTTGCCTGTTACTTGAGTCATTGGGCAATACTACTATAGTAATTACAATCCATGATGTAATTTAATCATACTCGTGTTATCTGTTCTATATCACAGGAAATATTGTTGCAGAGTGCATTTGTTGCTGTAGTCTTTAACAAACGTTTTATTTAAATTTATATCTATCTAACATGTATCATACTGAATACCTATTAGCTATGCCATGCGATAATCTGCCTTTAAAGGTTATATATTTTTATAAAATGACGAAGGTCTGGCGGTTTTAAAATGAAAAAGTCACATACAATATAAAAAAGATAAAAATATAAATACCTAGTATCTTTCATCTATTTATGTTTTGATTGTTTTTGAAATTTTAAACCTTACTTTTATTAGTTAACATTGACTTTTTTCCTGAATGTGTCATAAAAATATATTCAAAGGTCAAATAAAAGTCAAATTCAGTTTTCGTCACTAAACAAAACTACCTCCAATGAAAAAGAGAATCAATTTCAATTCAAAAGAAGTGTTTCTTAATATTTTTTGAATGTATTTGATATTCTCCTAATATTAAATAATAAAAAAAAAAACCTTACCTTCAAATAAAGCATTTTTGGACAGCTACCGACAACACCACACTAAAAGACACTAGCGAATATCACATCACCCCACGAATGGCAATAGCGTAATGAGGGGCGTAAATATATATCTGTATATTATATCTAACCCCTGACCCCTCTCGTTCTGAGAGAAGTCTCGTGTATGGCTTGTTGATATGTGATAGTGATATCTATTATCCTACTTCCTACTTAATATTGTAAACGTGCAAGTTTGTATGCATGTATGACTGTTTGGATGTTTGTTACTCTTTTACGCCGCTACTACTGAAGCGATTTGGCTGAATTTTGGAATGGAAATAGATTTTACTCTGGATTTACACATAGGCTACCTTTTATCCTGAAAGAATCCATGATTTCCCGAGATTTAGGAAAACTGATGATTTTTATGATATGAATGTTTGTTACTCTTTCACGTCTCGGCTACTGAACCGAATCACCTGAAATTTGAAGTAAAGATAGATTTTAGTCTGGATTAACACATAGGCTACTATGATTCATGTAAATCCCTTCATTCATTCATTTAAATCCATGGTTCCGGGCTGGATTTGTGAGAAACTGAATTCCACGCGGATGAAGTCGCGGGCGTCCGCTAGTAGTAAATAAATGATAAAAAATATTCGCATTGACACATTGCACATAGGTACCCTAGTACACTGCTCTCGGTGAGTATCAAATGATTAATTTTTTTTAATGTATTTAACTAACTACCCTCTTTGCTTAGTTAATAAAAATCGTACACTAGTTAGAAGAATATAGCCAGTAGAATTGAAAACGTAAAGGTTACCTGCTTTCACACTCTATATATTATGTAGCTATAAAGTGTTAATTAATGTTACATAAATACCCTTATGAGTTATAGTATGTCTAATATGTCAAATGAAAGCTTATTAACACGCTTATTAGCTTCACTTGTAAAATATGTATGTAAGAGAATCTTGGAATCTTAATTTGCCCAACTTCCGGTCTTCGATTAGGATGAAATTTTGCACACGCTCTGAGTGACAATACATGACTAGCTAAGAAACGGCATTACAAATCCAATGTGGCGGCCTCCCCAAGATGGCGAACTGGCTGTTTGAAATCTACGATTCAGAGATCATAAAAAAATATACGAAATATAATGTGATTTACTAAACTGGTGAAATAGGGCTTGAAAGTTTACATTGATTTCCACGCGGATGTATAGATACATTGACATTAGTTTTGACACTGACAGCCAAGTGAGTGCAACCCACAGAATAGGAAAAACGTAGACAGAGAAACTGTCCACGACAAAAAAATATGCTGTTGTTTTTTTACAGTTTTTGGTTCTAACTTTTACACAGATAATAATTGGGGATTAGTAGTTGCTCGGGCTGTGAGAAATGAATCTTTTAGGTGTTTGAAGGCAATATAATTAAATAAAAATTAAATATTAACATGATAATCTTTATTCATTGCTTTACATAAATATCAGGCAATCTGCTTTTTATTCAAACTCTGAGGTTTAGCATGCATTTTTCGAGTATAGCCTGACCAGAAACTACCACTTTTTAGTCTTCAGTGCTTTAGCTAGTGGAAGATAATAGTTTCTTTGTTTTCCGCTACATGGTAGGGTTTTTATTTTTTTGGTGTCGCGGTTTACGAAAAATTAGAAAACCCTAAGTTTTAACTAATTAATTTCTAACTAAAATAAAAATAATCTGAAAACAAAGGAGAATAAAGGTAACTGAATCGTTTAAATATTAATACAACAAACATAAATAAATAAAATATGGCACATGTTATATTTCTTTAACATATTTGGTCTATTATTTTTTTTTAATAAATTTCGTTCAATTGATCTGTTGGACCTTTCACTTTCACAAAAGATAACGAAAATTGAACTTAAAATTAATTATGTACTTAAATATTTTTTTTGCATATTACATTTAACTATTCTCAATATAAATACATTGTCTGATAATTAAAATGTGTACAATATTGCACGAAAAACTTAAATGCATTCTTAAATTAAAATAGGTCTTAACTTAAATAAAAACATTAATTTCAATATTTCACACTAAATGACTTTCTTCAAACGAATAAAAACTATCGAGTATATTTTGATTTTGGAGATTCAAATTAGTGAGCTTAAATCTATTATTAAGTAATCTCTAGTACAGTGTAGTAATTTATATAGTAACTTTAATTCTATATACAACGTACAATATAAAAGTATATAATTATGACATAAATTTATGTGACTCACTTCATTAAGTTTTCCTATCATAATGCTCAAGTAACACCCTAAAAGTACAGTACAGTACAGCTTTAGAAGTATTCCTACCAGCGGCTCAATACGTTGCTGTTTTCAACTTTGAAAACCTTTCAGCTAAGTTTAAATAGACAATTTATACCTAATTTAAATTTAAATGTACTAGGTACGTAAGGGGTACTTAAAATCACTGAGGTATGTATTACTTGAGTGCTTTGTGGTGATCACGAGTTTAGTGAATATATAATTAACCAGCCAATATTTATTGTCTGAAGTTAGCAAATAAAAAGACTTCTTATTCACAGATTAATTATATACGAGTATATTCTACGATGTTCTTGATTGACAAATATTGACCGTTTTCGCAAAATTTTGGAACATTTTCGTAACTACCTTCAAAGTAGATATCAATAGTGAGTATATTACATTATAAACGCAAAAATTATAGACGCAATAACAGTATATAACATAAAAAAATAGTGGTGTAGGCGTCATTAGGAAGATTTTGCTTTACGGGCACCCAATCAAAATCTATATACAATATACTGTATATCTATAAATTCGTAATTTGGCAACATTTTTTTTTTTTTCTATCAATTAAGCCTAACCTCCACCGTATCATCAGCCAGTATTTCCTCGTCGTCCGCATCATCATCTGGACTCAGTTTCTCAGCCCACGGACGAGTGATGAACAAACAGCAGTTCTCACTGGCAAGACCACGTATGGCGCGCCTCCGGAATACAACCAGGATTAAAAATATCACCACCCCTTGGAGACAGTTGAAAATGTCCATTATTCGCCTGGAAATAAAATTCAACAGCCTCAATAACATAAATGGAAAAGGTTTATTCCTCCCATAGGTTCCAGATATGATCATTAATTAATGGCGAATTTCTATTTTGTTCTGGTCACTTTATTGTAATTAAGAAATCATATGTGACTTCGACTGCGGCTAGTTGGCCCGCATAACGTAGAAAACAAATTAACTTAATTTATATTTTGTAGGTAAATACAATTTTCTAAAAACGTGTCTGCTCACCATATTACGTGGGATTCGCCATGAGCGAAACTAGCTATTTCGAATACCCAGGAAATGCCCATCACCAGGAATAGTTTCAGAGAAGTCAGGAACCTAGAAAAAAAAATGTTTTTTTTTACAACAACATAAACACCAATCTGAAACTTGATACTTGCTCTGCTTCAGTTTGCTTCATTCAGTTAACCTAAGGCTTATGAATAATTTGATTCTTAATTGGTTTTTATCTTACGAACTCGTATCATTTGAGTTAAACTCAACTTAAACTCTGTGTGATTGAGCTTATTCGAGAAAGAACTGCTCTCAACTTGCCAAGCAACGTCGCCATCATTCGCTTATATTCTAAGCATTGTTGTGTATCGGGTTGATTTCAATTGATAATTTATACTTAATATTACTTACTTATGCTTGAGGTTATTTAACTTGTTGACTTCGTACTTTCTGGTACTTCTCCACAATTTCAAGGACGACAATACAAAGAGGAGTATGTTTGCGGTGATCAACACGGCAATTGGTCCGTAGAAGAATATCCATGTTTCAGTACGACCTGCAAAATTAATACGATTATCTATGACTGTGCACGCTCAAATAACATGGCTTTCTATTAATAAAAGAATCATCAGAATCGGTTTAGTAGATCTCAGAGATAAACTTACAACCTCACCTCTTTACCTCTTGATAATATTAGTAAAGATTATTATCTGATGCTGCGAAAGATGTACGAAAAATAAATACCTTTTTATAATTGGCATTTGCTTTAAGAATGCTGCTTAACGAAATTAGTAAGAAGACTTAAATGGAATAGACCTTTTGTTATAATTATGTAAAGTGCAAGTCCTTGAAAATGTCACGAACAAAGCGGTACAAGTTATTATCAGTAAATACGTAAACATTATTGAACAGTTTTTAAGTCGCATCTATTTTTACCTATAGATTCTTATACATATTAATTTCTACTTACTAAGTGAATATCATCACAAATTCCGTGCATATAAATGCAACTTACCATTAAACCAGCAACTGTTGTCTCCTATTCCTGGCTTATAGTGCTCTCCTTCCACCAGATCGGTTATAAGAGACACGAACAAGAAGAAAATGGCGAAGCCCCAAGCGTAGCAATTGTATATGAGGTGCTGTTTCCTCTCGGTCTTCTTCAAGTAACTGGCATCTCTGAAAACATGACCACATATAAGATTTACCATTAGGTGACGACATCAAGTGAGTCGCAGAGAGTCGCTGGATGCAAGCGGTTCACAATCATGGTGTTTGGAAATACCTACAAAAAGCTTATTATCCTGGAGGCCTTTATTCATTGACTATTGACTATTGATAATTAAATTAGAAAGTTCATTTTAATAAAACTTACTCAACAGTTCTATACATGTTTATGCTTATCACGTTCATCCACGAGAACGTAGCTATCATCCAGAAGTAGACTAGAAATCCTGAAACATACAATTACACTTTTACATCAAATTACATTATTACATTACTAATAAAAGCACATGACTGATGAAATGCATATATCTCCTAAAATTACTTTTACAAAAATAATAATTAACGAAATTTAAACATTTTTACTATAAAATTATTCAAAATATTGTATGGTACTTTAAGTATTACCTCAAAAGAAAATAAGCATTTAAGAATTATTAATTGATTATGAAACACGGCTAAAACTCACGTGATATTAGGTCGGAGTATGCCCGACTAGTTTCGAACCCATGCGGGGTCCTTAGTCATGAGCTGGTTTAAAAAAAAATTAAGAATTACCTGTGATTGCACATATTTGACCTCTGAATCCGGGGCTGAGCTGTAGAATGCCAAGAGATAGAAACCCTAACGCCATGCTTGCACACATGCACATGTAACATACACCCTGTAGGTCCCTGAAATAATAAAAAGAAATGTGATCTCCAAAGTTACATGCATCCAATTAATTTTAACGTGGCATTTCAACACATTTACATTTTATATATGCATCGTAGATTTAGAAGTAATTAGACAGATATTGAATATCTATAAAAAGAACAGCTTGTGCGCGGACTTTGGTGCCATGAAGCGTGCTGCTTTTCAGACACAATGATGGTCCATAAAAGTTTGAAAATTGTCATTGTAACAGATTTTTTATGCTTTTAACAAATAATATACCAATATGTTACGTTTATAAAGTATTGTGAACATGAAGTTACAACCTCCACTTTTTGCAAATTATAAATACCCAACTTCGAGTGAAATATATTGATGAGAAAATTTAGTCTAGTGTGTCAAATGTTTGAAATCGTATATCTTTTTAACTTGTAACAGCACGCCATTTCCTTGTCTATTTACTTCTCTGTCTACGTTGTTTTGTGTATTGTGTGTTACCTCATTTGCGGCAAATACATGTAAACGGCGAAGGTAAGGAGAAGGAAGACCACAGATACAAGCGTCAGAATTCCACCAGTTTCAATATTGGATTTTGGAATTTCTTCAAAGCACGTCACTGCGACTGGGATCAGTCCCAGGCTTAGATCGCTTGCGTTTCGATACATTTGGCCGATGCAAAATCTGAAAATATTAATTAATAGTCATTGTTAAGTAGGTAGGGCTTGTATATCTGAAAATACATATTACCGTAGAAGTTAATATTAAGTTGGTCTAGTATAATGAAACTAGCTGACGCCGCGCGGTTTCACCCGCGTGGTTCCCGTTCCCGTAGGAATATGGGGATAATATGTAGTATATAGCCTTCCTCGGTAAATAGGCTATCTAACGCTGAAAGAATTTTTCTAATCGGACCAGTAGTTCCTGAGATTAGCGCGTTCAATCAAACAAACAAACTTTGCAGCTTTATAATATTAGTATAGATATTTATATACTAGATATAAATACTTATATAATGTATAAACACGCCCAGACACTGGAAAACATCCATGTATATATATATTCCTTAACAGTTTACAGTAACTACCTTGTGTTTGGCGTTGATTAATTTGTACTGATGAGAACTTTCTACCTAGATGAGTTGTGTCTGTTATTAGGGGTCTGATGATGAAGACCAAGGTCAATTAAGGGAACCCCTTAACGGTTTACGGTAGCTACCTTGTGTTTGGGCTTGATTAATTTGTATTGCTAAGAATTTTGTACCAAGATAGGTTGTGATGGTCATTGGGGTCTTATGTATTCGTTTGAGATGAAATTTTATACTAAAAATGGAAAAATAATAAAAATTTTAATAAAAAAAATACAACCGACTTCAAAACCTAAAAACGTACCCACTAAACTAAAAAGCGAAAAATAACATCATAATATGTTCTACCTGCTGATCAGTATGAAGGTGGTGCTTAGCCGGTGTTGTCTTAATTTAAGCCATATCTGACAGGACCACTTGAAACAACACAAATCTATAAGATATTCTCACATGGCTTGAATTAATACATCACCGGCTTAGCACCGCCTTCATACTGATCAGCAGGTAGAACATATTATGATGTTATTTTTAGCTTTTTAGTTTAGTGGGTACGTTTTTAGGTTTTGAAGTCGGTTGTATTTTTTTATTAAATTTTTTTTATATATATATAGATATTGAATGCTCCTTTCGGGTCTGACGGGATTTTTGGTAGGTAGGTACAGGTCCCTATATAATTCGTCTGAGACTATTACTAAAACAAAATACTAACAAATCAGGATCCTCCACGAAGATGAATTTGGGCGAGTCCTGAGTAGACACCTTGTTCCCGTCGAGGATGATGTCCTTGAGGAGCATGTGCCCAATCTTGCAGTTCAGGTTGATCCTGTCCGTGGAGTTATCGCGGCAGTACCCTCTAGGTCGGATGATTTCGTTGTTGGGACAGCATGGTGACGCTGATGAAGCCAGCCCGCTGATCATCAGCAGTAACATGAGACATTCCTGAAAATTATATTTTTACATTAATTTATTTACTAGCCGACGCCCGCAACTTCGTCCGCGTGAAACTTGATGTAAACTTTCAACTACGCCTATCCTACCCCTACCCTACCCATACCCTACCCCTAGCCTACCCCTACCCCTACCCTACTCCTACCTACTCCTACCCTACTTTTTTGGTTGATTTTTTACCCGACTGCAAGAAGGGTTATGTTTTTCGCGCGTATCTTGTATGTATGTATGTAATATTCTTTATTACCTCATATCTTCCAAACCACTGAACGGATTTACGTAATTAGGATATCGTTAAATTTGTCTCAATAACCCAAGTGTTCTTAGATAGGTGAAACTAAAAAAAAATAACAAGACGACTGTGATACGCTATAGACTCGAGGTGAAAAAAAAAATTTTTTTTCTAATATTGCAATATGGGTATCAAATTCAAGAACTTTGTATGAGGATTCTAAAATAGTATATCATGTCCATGTTTAAAAAAACTACAATTAGAAAAACGTTATTTATTAGTTGTCTATACAAAATACGCGAGGCGGATGACTATAGGTGCGAGCAGGTTTGTGAATTGAAGTTATAATATAGACTAAATTAAATATATTGATTATAAAAATCGGCTAAGTGCGAGTTCCGTAGAATTTTTTGAATATTTGCTTAACCTCGGTTGGACGTATAAATTGTAATACTTTGTAATAAACGTAATAAATAAATCCGAAATTAACCATCTATCGTAACTAAAAAGTGTTGTGTTGTGAAATAAATAAATTAATTAAACAATTAAAAAACCCGACTGCATAAAGTATAAAAAAACTGAAAAGAAAATAAACAAGCTCAGTCCAGAAGTGTAGAAAGCAATTAGAAAACAGTCGGAACCTTAGTGGATAGAATGATTTTCTTCTACATTATTTAATAGGTCAAGACTGTTTTCTAATTGCTTTATACACTTCTGGACTGAGCTTGTTTATTTTCTTTTCAGTTTTTTTATACTTTATGCAGTCGGGTTTTTTTATTTGTTTAATTAATTTATTACACCTTGTGTCCGAAAAACCCAAATATCTTACGGAACCCTTTTTTTTCCAAAATATAATTTAGCCTATGTTACTTGTGGATAATAAAATCGGTCCAGTAGTTTTTGAGCCTATTCATTACAATCAAACAAACAAACAAACATACAAACAAAGTTTTCCTCTTTATAATATTAGTATAGATTTATTTATTAAGGAAAATCAACCGCTAATACATTAAATTCATGCTTACATTTAATTACATTGCTAAATTAAGTTAATGCTTAGCTATCAAAAGATTTTCACAACTTTCACAATTTTTACATATTATGTACGCTTCTTAGCATAGATATCCATTAATTCATAGGTACAACATAATCTAAGATATCAAGTATATACTATACATAGAAAAAACAATTATAAGCTGATTCACAAAAGTAATAAGTAATTTAATTAATATGAACTATGCGGGTGGAACCGCGAGCCGTCTGCTAGTATTTTACAACTATTCTACAATTACATTTATCTGTTAATGAGTCATCATTTATATATATCATAAATCGTAGGATCCGGTTGCTGTACGTATCACAAGTGAAGTTTGTTGAACCGATTTTTATTTTTAACTCATCGATTAATATAAAAGAGTCACAATGTTAGTGAAAGCATTCATTGCACAAAGTTTTCTATGTTCTTTCATCATTTATTGTAGTATTTATTTTTATTTTTTAGTTTTTGAGTTATCCTGGTTTAAATTCTCAGCTGGATTATTAGATTACTAGCAAACGCCGACTTTGTTTTTGAGAAAATCGTACGTTTTGTAAGATTAAGTGAGATTATGGAGCACATTTACAAATTTTTGCTTTTACACGTAAGGGGCCCCGCCCCTATATATATACATTTATTTATATATAGTTTTTACACTTCCTGAACACAAAACTCGACATTGTAGTCGATATTTAGGCATTGTTTGTTGAAATAAACGTTCGTTGTTTAATAAGCGACTAAATGAAATGAAGTCAATTTTCCACATTTGTCCGCCTCAGTTTTGATGAGTGTCTCATCTATACTAATATTATAAAGCTGAAGAGTTTGTTTGGTTGAACGCGCTAATCTCAGGAATTACTGGTCCGATTTGAAAAATTCTTTCAGTGTTAGATAGCCCATTTATCTAGGTAGGTTATAGGCCATATAATATTACCGTATTCCTATGGGAACGGGAATTAAGCGGGTGAAACCGCGCGGCGTCAGCTAGTCTCTAGTATAAAATATTGATGCAAGTAAAATCGCGGGGAGTCTGCTAATAATAATTGTCACAAGTGGACCAATGTCTCGGACCATACAGGTGATCGTTTAAAATGGGTCAACGAACAATAAAGGATCTATAATCATATGTAAGGAGGGTAATTTTATTAATTTTATTGCTTCTAAACTAAGGTCGAGTCACAATTCATGGTCAGTAAACACTTTGCAAAATACAGTTGTCGCTTACGATAAAAGTGTCGCTTACTATAATTTCAGGGCCATACGTCGATTTGTACCCTTGTGCCGGGTATATATATTGATAGAATACATTTATTATTTACTAGCAGATGCCGCGACTTCGAAAAATTTTCGCGACCGCGAAAATCGATGTACACTTTCGACCCCTTCGGCCCTTCTATTTATATTTTCGCATGTTTTATATACGATAAATACAAAATCACAACCCCCCGGCAGAAGGCCAGTGTACAGTAAAGTTCTCCTTTTTTGTGCACGGGTGAAGTGCGCACCCGTAGGCCGCGCGTTTTTTATGCTTGGGTAAAATGCCCAGTCGTAGCAACGGTTGGAGGCCCTATCACAAACCCCCGGTCGAAGGCCGGAGTGTAATAAAGTGCGCGGCCGGAGGCAGCGCGTTTTTTATTCTTGGGTAAAATGACCAGCCATAGCCACGGTCGGAGGCCATATTACAAACCCCCGAAATCAGAAATTCAGAAACTCTAGCTTCAAACTAAATTCAAACATCAGAAATTCTAGCGTTCCGTTTGTTTTTAACTAAAACTGTCAAAACCAAAATAAAGCGAACCCAGTCAAGAAAGCTATCAGCGACAAAGTTTTTACTTGCTCAGTCAAGCTTCGCTTAGAAAACCATTCGCAAGAAAGCTATCGGCGACTAGCGGTGAGTTTTTAGTCGCTTATTAGAAACAGAAGTATTACTATTATTAATTACAATAAAATAAAAAAATGGGGGATTTCAAAAAAGATGGCGATTCAAATACTACATGTATCATGGAATTATGATAAAACACAAGGTTGTGTGATAATCTATTTTTACTCACATCGCTACTATGAAAACCGCGAACGACAATAAATTAACTATCGCAAACGCAATTCTATCTAATAAGCTGCTTATAAAATCTTATAACGTCCTACCGTTTTATGTGTGGTTCTCAATAGTGAGGTCCTGGGTTCGATCCTAGTACGGGCCAGTTTAGGATTTTATAATTTCTAAATTGGCTGATGTCGTCTCTAGGTAGGCATCGGCCTTGGCCGAATCACTGAACCGATTTTCGTGAAAATTAAATAGGACCAATCTGGAAGTATACCTACTCTTTCATACAATAAAATAATTATCAAAGTTGGTAATTAAATGACTAAGCTATGAGGTAACAAACATTTAAAAAAAACACGCGTCAAATTGAGAACCTCCTCCTTTTTTAAGTTGGTTAAAAAAAAAAATTAAAAATCACGTGACTTAAGAATTACTCACAATAGTTAGAATTTCGTGTATATGCACTAAAGTTACTTAACACGATCGCTGCGGCACTGATTTTTCTTTACTTTACTGTGGTGCGTTACGAGGTCTTTTGACCTTATACTAAAACTTTATGTGGTGTGGTACGAGGAGGTCAATTGACCTCGTACCGCAGCGAACGTGCTAAAGTTAGTGAACAGGCCAGCAAATCTGTTTACATAGTAAAGTAGGAAATTCCGTGGGGTAGTACATATGTAGTTAATTACTTATCATGACTAATTATCACAATATTTACAAGCTCTTTTTGTTTCGCGACCAAATTTTGATTTAGTGCGTCATTTCTAGGATGTCATTTAGATAAATGCGTGACTTTGGACATCTTTAATTATTTTATTTATTTCACACTTTTTAGTTACGATGGTGAATTTCGGATTTATTTGTTACGTTTGTTACATGTTACAAAGTACGATAACGCAAACGAGGTTAAGTAAAAATAAAAATAGGCCACTTTTTTTCGAAAATTTGACCGTATGGCCTTAAGAAGATGATATGATGAATTGATTTTGCAATCTACCAAATAATAACCGGTTTGGGAATAAGTAGCTTATTAAATATCGACTTGCATTCAGCGTTGTGCATTAATTATGGATACCTACCTACTTAAACGTTGTTTTTATTTCGTAACACAATCACAAGTGTGTAAAAACAGACTTTTGGCACCAATTAGGTAGATAACTGTAACAGCCGATAACCCGTCTGTTAAAGTTAATTGACCCAGAATCTTTTTAATATAATATGTAATCCCGTTGAAATCATGGAATATCCATATCACAGTAGATATAACAAGTCCATACTAATATAATAACGAGAAAATATTTTATTGTTTGTTTGTTTGCATTGAATTGCGTAAATCATTAAAATATTCAAAAGGTGCATTAAAATATTCCTTAGGGGACATAATTGGGCATTGTAAAACAGTACCTAATTATGTCCCTAATGTGTAATATAGTAATCTATACTAATATTATAAAGCTGAAGAGTTTGTTTGTTTGTTTGATTGGACGCGCTAATCTCAGGAATTACTGGTCCGATTTGAAAAATTCTTTTAGTGTTAGATAGCCCATTTATCGAGGAAGGCTATAGGCTATATTATCTCCGTATATTCTACGGGAACGGGAACCACGCGGGTGATACGGCGCGGCGTCAGCTAGTTAAAATAATATAATAATTAGTGAACTCGCCATCCTCACAAAAACGTCAAGTTTATGAGGATGGATACTATGTAACTAAAAAATGTAGAACTTTTTGTTTTGAACAATAAAATGAAAAAAAAAACTACTGAACCGATTTAAACAATTTTTTTACTGTTGTCAACCTACACTATATCCAAGAAGCCCAAGTGTCAAAGGCTATATTTTAATATTCCTACGGGAACGGGAACTACCTATACGCGGAGTAAACCGCGTGGCATCTATAATATTATGGACATGGACATTTTCTAACTTATTATTTTCTAATCGTGACATTGTATTAATTTAGATTCTTTTTTTTTCTTCATTCAAATGTATTTAATTATTTAAGATAATTCATACACCAGTTATGGTAAAATGTATAAAGGCTCAATTGTATAATATGTACCATCATGTTAAACCTACATTTTCATGAATAAAATATCATTCATTCATTCATTCATTCATTATATGTTTACTATGCGTCTAAATGAAATTAAGATAATTGTGCGACTCAGTTTCGACGCGTTAGTGACATATCTTATAATATAAAATCTATGGGGCTACATACCTTCAGTTTTGATTGTACAGTTAATTCTGTACAGTTTTCAGTTTTGCCTACAGACGGCCGATTTAACTGTAACAGTTCTATGGTACAGTTAAAACTGCAGGTCGCAGCCGTCATCAGTGAAATAAACCTTCAGTTTATACACATAAAGGAGACTTTTGGACTGCCACTTACCACTTACCACTACACTAACAAGGTATTAAGTATTAACCGCCCCGAAGTTTCACCCGCATGGTTCCCGTTCTAGTGAGAATGATAAAATAGCGTATGTAACTAACATATAACGTGGCTTTCTAGTGGTTCAGTTTCAAGAGTTTACCCCTACAACACCACAAACTTTTTCTCTTTATAATAATAGTAAAGATAACACTAGCAAGGTATCGTCCGTTATCAACCCATATTCGGCTCACTGTTGAGCTCGAGTCTCCTTTCAGAATGAGTTAGGCTAATAGTCCACCACGCTGGCCCAATGCGGATTGGCAGAAAATTCTCTGGTATGCAGGTTTCTTCACGATATTTTCTTTCACCGTTTGAGTGATCGATCACGCGTGATTATAATTTCTTAAAATGCACACAACTGAAAAGTTGGAGGTGCATGCCCCGGACCGGATTCGAACCCACACCCTCCAGAATCGAAGGCGGAGGTCTTATCCACTGGGCTATCACGATACTAGTGAGGTATAAACAACTATAACTTAGGTAATTAGGTTTCGTCAATGCGGCAATTACTTCATATGTGGAAACACTGAAAAACAAATTCAGTCAGTAACTTACCAACTTAGGTAACGTAAAAACCCTCCCAATCTCCGACAATTATAATAATTTAACAAATCAAATAATTTGGCTTAGATATAAAAAGCTTACACAAACCTTTGTAATATTTTTTAGATCTAAATCATTTAAACTATATAAAGTTATCGCCACAAAACAAAACTACCTTCCTATTAAAAATAAAATAAACGTTTTCAATTAAAAAAAGAAAACGATTTCTTAAAATCATTCAGTTTTACAACGCTTTTGAAATATTATAAATAATTAAAAAAAAAAAACAGAACCTCACCTTAAAATAAAACATTTTCGGACAACTATCGACACAGTATAAAAACACGAGCGTATCACATAACCCCACGAATGGCAATGGCGTAATGAGGGGCGTAAATTACTATCGACAAATTATAATAGCCTCTCGATACTTGCACTGGCTTTTACGTATAGTGATGCGCGTGTATGCGACCGTATCGCAGAGTAAACAGAACACGTTTCTTTACGATATAGCACGAACTGCGACCTACCTGCGGTCCCAAGCCAGTTCTTTTGTCAGTGGACATTTAAGGAGAACGCACATCCCAGCCGAACGCGTCGAACGATTCGAACGAAACGAATTTCAGAATTCTTTATATGAAATTTCGTAAAACTTCAAATTCTTAAATTATTTCTTTTAATTAGGCTTAGAGTTGTGATAGCCCAGTGGATATGACCTCTGCCTCAATGCACTTCCAACTTTTTCAGTTGTGTGCATTTTAAGAAATTAAATATCACGTGTCTCAAAACGGTGAAGGAAAAACATCGTGAGGAAACCTGCATACCAGAGAATTTTCATAATTTTCTGCGTGTGTGAAGTCTGCCAATCCGCATTGGGCCAGCGTGGTAGACTATTGGCTATTGACTCGAGCTCAACAGTGAGCCTAATATGGGTTGATAATGTAATTAGGCTTAGTTTACAAGCACTTTTGAAACGTCAAGTTATGTCATGATTTAAGGGTGGTAAGTAAAGTTGAAAATTTAAAATTAAAGTTACGAGGGCGTTTTGGTCCTAGAAGAGCCTATAATAAACTCAGCCAAGGTTTATTTTTGGTTTACCACCATTTTACAAACTTATCTACTCGTAATTATATAGGCTTATCTAGAAGGAGTTCAACACTAAGCTTTTTTATCATTTATTAACACATTTATAATCATTAACACTTTAATAAGACTTTCTTATAAGCTTGCGTTTAATAAACACTTTGAACTTTTTGAGTAACATGCCAGTGGCTTCATTTGGCAGTTTATTATAAAAAAACGTATGTATTTTTTTGTGTGGTGTGCAACAATTTTACTTTTATTTCTGACATTAACATCATTACAATCAC